>NW_013665993.1:281157-284755 GCF_000517525.1 Limulus polyphemus | reverse complement strand
TACTAGAAAGAAGACTTTATATTGCTTGTAAGTTCATGAAACTTTTTTTTTTATAAATCATTGTGTGTGATAAGTATTTGTAATAATTGTTATTGTAAATTGTACTGTTGTGTGTATACTAAAACGTATTTGTAAAAAAGAAAACTGTGTATGAATCTTGTCGGCATATAACATAAACTGACTATATATCGGCTTTTACTTAACTACTAAATCCAAAGTACAATTTAACTACTAAATTTACATTTATCATTTAACTCGGTTACGGACCATTTGAAATTCTAATAAGTTACTATAGAAACCTGAAATTTTCCATCAATTCTAAGTGGATCCTGAGGATGTGCACCTGGGTATTTATCTACGCGCATGCGCGTGCGCATCTTTTTATGAGGCAAGCTAGCGAAAAGCCACATAGAAAAGAAGTGGTTCCTTATATAACAATTTTTAATATATAGAGAAAGCCAATGCGTTTTGGTAACTTTTTATAAAACTTAAATTCCAGGTAGTAGAGGTAATATTTAATTAAAACTTTGTTGAAAATAATAGCAATTTATACCATGTATGAGATATGTATATGAGATATATATGTGCTGAAAAAAGTTCAAAGAGGAACAGCTTGAAACTTACAACAAGCACAGTTTTCTGTAATCTGTTATTTGAGCAAAATTATGAAAAATGATAAATAATGGAATAAATAAATGACTAGGGAACAACGTAAGCACTAGTAACGATAACTGTACACTGATATTCATATACAGCTATTTCAGGAGTAACGGTGTGCTGACGTCATATAAAAAAAAACAATAATGGGAACTCAGTACCTGCTAATATTAAATGGGAAACAATTAACTACTATTTTTCTGCTGAATCAACGTTTGATATTTTCAGATTTACCCGTGAGTGTACCTACACGTGCCATGTATTTAGTTAGTTGACAGTGTATGCAATTCATTCGCTAATGGTTTCACAGTAGAGGAATATTTAGGTCAAGCTAATTAAAATATTCATTTATAGAAACAGTTCTGTTTACTTTGAATTTGGAATTTCACTTTTTTAAAGAATTCCTTATCTACTTACATCATTAAGATCTTATGAATCAAATATTTCTAAATATTACTTTTGTATTTTAAATTAAAAAACAAAAACATTAACTTAAGTCATCCAAGCAGCTAATTCTAGTGTGGCCAGCAAGTTTGGGTCCGCCATGGCCAGGTGGTTAGGGCGCTTGACTCGCAATCTGCGGGTCGCGGGTTCGAATCCCCGTCACACCAAAACATGCTTGTCCTTTCAGCCGTAGGGGCGTTATAAAGTGACGGTCAATCCCACTATTCGTTGGTAAAAGAGTAGCCCAAAAGTTGGCGGTGGGCGGTGATGACTAGCTGCCTTCCCTCTAGACTTATACTGTTAAATTAGGGATGGCTAGCCCAGATAGCCCTCGTGTAGCTTTGCGCGAAATTCAAACCAAACAAACCAGTAAGTTTAGTTTGTGGAACCTAAACTTTGTAACACTTTCCCTTTGATTAATCAAAACTTTTTTTATCAAATCTAATACGACAATTTTGTATAACGTTTTTACATTCTGATCACTTCTGAAGCCTCTTAGCACCAGAGATTTGCTTCAGTTTTAAATGATACGTTTTTCAGTTTGTACCCTTAGAGTGTGTTACTTAGCAATAAATAATAAACAGATAAAAATGGGCACAGTTACTTTCATTACCAACATGTTCTAATAATAAAAGATATAGGAAGACACTGTTAATAAAAAAAATAGTTTTCTTTAGTTGTTTATCCTTAAATAAAGATAATTTTAAAGTTTATCTAATTGCAATGTTTATTTTTCTATAACATGACTTCTATAAGTGTTCATATATAATTATACGTCACTATATTTATTGCTTGATTACAAATATTCTATATTCATAATGGCCGGAGACGGCTTGAATGGGTAATGAAGAAAAACTTTAATATAAGTACCTGATCAAGTACCTGATGATGACATCAAAACCTTGTCGAAACGTTGTACATTTGCTGTGATGTTAAACTTATATTAAAGTTTTTCTTCATTACCCATTCAAGCCGTCTCCAGCCATTATTAGTCTCAAAGTGGGTTCCTCGTCATCGAATTCGAATTCTATATTCATGTTTTACTTTACGCTATTTTGTACGTTGTGTGTGAATAATATCACATTTACTATATTTCACACCAAGGTAATAAAAAAATATACTTTATTGATTTAAAAAGCCCTCTCACATAAATACATCACACCACTAGTTTCGGTCTTATTATTTCTTTACACGATTTTGGTAACTGAATTTAATTGTTAAAGATGAATGAGCAAGTAATAACTTATTTACAATTGCACAAAAATGTGCTGTCAGTTGTGCATTAAATAATCAGACTGGACGATAATCACACAATGGAAGAAAGTTTTGTTAATGTTATTTTTAAAGAGAAATAGTTTGAGCTTGAAACTTCAAATAGTTTCCAGTAGTCATAAGTTTAGCATTTGAAAACGAGCTCTTTGCGTTACTCTTATGCTAACTTGACAAATTTAACAGATCGTTATTTGATCAAATTTAAATAATCTATGTATTTGACCTTAAAACAGAGGCCCAAAGTGGCTCAGTAGCAAGGTTGACGGAGTGTGACGCTAAACATCAGGTTTCGAAACCGGCGATAGACAGAGCACAGATATTCGATTGTTTAGCTTTGTGCTTAACATCAAAAAATAAAACAGAAAAGAGATATTAAGACATAAAACATAAATATTATAAAAAAATGCGAAAGTATTTAAAACCAGACCTATTTTACTTTTCAAAAAATTTATACTGTAATTTTGAAACATATATACATATTTAGGTATCACCTGTACTTAGAAAATCTGAATGAATTTTAAGTCACAAGAGAAAACTATAATTCATATCTGATCTTAGAGTAAAAATGTTTTTTTTTCTTTATTTTATATTTATTAGTTGTGGTGTAAGCCATCGTACTGTGAAATAGACAATTTGACTCTAGAGGTACTGTGTTCACGTGACTCTAACGGTATCGTGTTCACGTGCAGACTTCTAAATAAATACAAATATTAAACACAAGTAATAAATATCATGAGACCTTATCGACTTCTATACATAGATTTTAAAGATTTGTTTTGAATTTACGATCTTAGTGCAACTCGACATCCAAGCTAAAACTCGCTTTTGAGCTGAATTTAAACTAAAACTTCTTTTTGTTTCTAGTTAAAGCATATAATTATCATTCAAGTGTTAATATGGTGGTTAATGTCCTGTCACATTAAATTTACTTTATATCTGACTACAACAAACGTACACACACGTGTATGTGTATTTTTCTAATTTTTTATTTATTACTTTTATTACTGAACAGACGTATACATACGTGTATTTTCTAATTATTTTCGTGTTATTACTTTAATTACTGAATACCAACAGAACCCTTATATCTAAGGAAAATGTCTAGTTCTTATTGATACAAAGTATCTTTTAAAAACCGTTTGTGATATATATATATATATATATATATATATAATAACAAGCTGTGTTGGTTAATTCTTCTACCAACCGATTCGTTTTCTACTTC
>NW_013665993.1:279525-281095 GCF_000517525.1 Limulus polyphemus | reverse complement strand
ATATATATATATATATATATATATAAACAAGCTGTGTTGGTTAATTCTTCTACCCAACGATTCGTTTTCACTTCCTCTGCAGTTCTAAATTAACGCATAAAATTGCTTTTTAAGCTTTACAATAACACAGTATCATTTAATACATATATATATAATGGATTATTTAATAGATAGTACCTACGTTTTCAAAGAATGGGATTATTTACCGAGTAACACTTCCCTTTCAATGTGTGAATTCATTTTGCCTAACTGCTTATGGTGTCCAACATATTCTACAACAAAGCGAATGGAATGGCTAGTTTCCATTATCCTAGTAGTCTATAGCGTGTAAAGTGTTCGAAACTGCTATGATATTAAATGGTGCACCAACATTCAATTCCATTACATAAACATTTCGGACCATAAGGTTTGGAAGGTTTTCCTCTAGTTTTAATCATAGCTGTGACGTTTATTGACCAAGAATGAAAGTTAGTGTTACAGTGTCTAGTCTCGAGGTTTCTTTTCTCGTTACTGTTGGCTGTTCCTTTTTTATCTATTTTTGCTCTCCATTTTATAAGAACTAATAGGGTATCATTATGAAAATAGGTATGAATAATACTAGCTTACGATCAGAGCAAGCTGCCAACTTAGATCAAAAATATAAATAATCCTTCTAATGCTTATAGCCAATTAAGCCCACTATTCTTTCGTTTTTACTTACAAATATTAGAATACATTGATTCATCAGTTGGATACCCATGCTGTTAACGACATTTTCGGCCGTAAACCTAATATTATATCAATATATTCATCTACCTTAGAAGACTTGAGTTAGCTCTAAATCCATATATTAAGCTAACAATGCAAAATAATATGCGTAAAAATATGATAATAAAAATAGATATGATGAACGTTCTAGCACTTTAAATGAAAGTAGCATTAAAGAAGTAATATATTATACATTACTTACGGATCACATAAGTACTCGTTGTTAGCTTCAAGTACTGTCATAAGGACTCGTTGTTAGCTTCAAGTACTGTCATAAGTACTCGTTGTTACCATCAAGTACTGTTCCTTCTATTTTGTTCAACAGCTTTCAAATAATTCTTAGGTAGCAGACAAAAAAGTAAATATCGCAACTTTTGCGATTTGGTTATAATAAATACTAGCGTGATACAAAAGTGGACAGGTTTCTTAATGTTACAGTCATTTGTGTACAGCTACACAGATAGCCATATTGCATTTTTTTCTATCTTCTACTCAGAATAGCAGAACTCAGTCTCCCGGTTGGTGAGTGGTAAGTTTACGAACTTACAATGCTAAAAACCGAGAATCGATTCCCCGCGGTGGACAGAGTGCAAATAGCCTATTGTATAGCTGGTGGACAGAGTGCAAATAGCCTATTGTATAGCTGGTGGACAGAGTGCAAATAGCCTATTGTATAGCTGGTGGACAGAGTGCAAATAGCCTATTGTATAGCTGGTGGACAGAGTGCAAATAGCCTATTGTATAGCTGGTGAACAGAGTGCAAATAGCCTATTGTATAGCTGTGCACTAAAGAGCAGCAACAACAACGGCAGAAAACAGGTCG
>NW_013665993.1:268779-278525 GCF_000517525.1 Limulus polyphemus | reverse complement strand
CCGTCGAGATCGGGTCCTCGAGACAACTTTCTATCAAGGCTGCAACGCAAATACATATCATTATTTTCGGGTTATTCTATTGTTAAAAAAAATGTTAAAACCGGGGATATTTTAACGGCAGGTGCTGGATATTTTCACTGCAGAGGTAATATTTTCTTTTCTCTTATCTAAAAACAAACAAAAGTTAAATTACCAAGGTATCATTATCAGTCCTTAAGGTCTGTCCCCCGGTGTGACAACGGTAAGTCTTCGGATTTACAACGGTAGAATCAGGGATTCGATTCCCCTCGGTGAACACAACAGATAGCCCGATGTGGCTTTGTTATGAGAAAACATACATACCCATAAGGTCTTTTATATATTTATCCTTCCACGTTGTGGAGGTATGAACGTCGATAAAAAAAGTATACAATACTGGCCAAAACCAATGCAATAATAAAAAATAACTGAAAATTTGTATACACACATACAAATTCAAAAAATACTTTCCAAAGACATTACCGTAAAATTTTATTCATTGCGAGCTACGTAAATTAGTAATATAAAGTACTGAGGGATAAGTTTTATATCTGCAGTTACGGTGGCCCGGTATGGCCAGGTGGTTAGGGCGCTCGACTCGCAATCTGCGGGTCGCGGGTTCGAATCCCCGTCACACCAAACATGCTCGCCCTTTCAGCCGTGGGGGCGTTATAATGTGACGGCCAATCCCACTATTCGTTGGTAAAAGAGTAGCCCAAGAGTTGGCGGTGGGTGGTGATGACTAGCTGCCTTCCCTCTAGTCTTACACTGCAAAATTAGGGACGGCTAGCGCAGATAGGCCTCGTGTAGCTTTGCGCGAAATCCATAACAAACAAGCAATTCTGTATGAAATTATCCCACTGTCTCTTAGGAGAATAGCGGTGGTTCAAAAGTGCTTGATTTCTGATCCTGAGATTACTCGTAGTAAATACTCTTGATTCGGTACTAGAACTGAGTTGAAAGACTTTTGTTTCTATTTGTTTATCGCCAATAGAAAATTCTACTTCATTTCTACTCCAGTTCCATTTTCGTCCGTTGTTAACGGGTTTCTTCAATAGTTTGGGTGGTTATCATAGATTGTACTTTGCAGGGTAATTTTCACCCTCTTGCCACTCATGAATTTTGGTGATCTCTTATATCAGTGAAAGATTGGGCGAATATTTGGAAACGGTTATCCGATCCTTTTTTTGGGTATTGTAATTTGAATTATCTTATTTGTCATCATGCTGTGACTACTATTATTAGGTTAATAGATATGTCCTGACATCCGACTGGATTAAATTTCTCTATGCCATGTGTTCTGGGAGACTATTGTTCACTTGTTTACAATAACTGTGGTGTTTTCTTTACAACTTGTAACAGTTTTGTTGAGTAAAGCTTACTGAAACGGTATGGGGACTTTCTTGGGTTTCTACTTGGTTTAGGTAAATTTAGGACAAATCTTTACCGTTTACTTACTTGTTTTGCTAGATCTGTGATAACGTGGAAACGTTTTAATTCTGGATATATCTTTTGATGCTGATCGAACTGAAATATATATAGCTTGAGCTGACGAAACATTAATTGTAGCTTATTTGCATTTTGACTTCCTGCCGTTATTGTGTGATTTATCTATCTATAGGGTAAGGTCTTGATAATTAATGGTTTGATGAATTCCATTATTTAGTATCCATTCCAGGTTCTACTTATGGGTGATTTAAAAGTAAAATATGCGTAGACACATATTGAATTTTGTTTTGGATGGAGTGGGTGGGGGAGTTCACAAGGTGGTCTTCGTAAATTTGTTTTTAAGTTGAATTTACTGAAGCGACGTCTGGTTGAACGGTGTCATAGTGTGTTTTCTTCTATATCAGAATACAATTTTAGCATTTATGGATCTGGACTATGGTGTATCTTTTATTACTTGTTTTCCGTTTTTCACTCTATTTTGTGTAGATCTTCTTGAAAGGTTGGGATGTTTTTTCTCGTGGGGTTGCTCGTCCGCCAATAGAAGGTGATGTAGCTTTGTTGTTTTTTTTTATCAGCCTTTGTTTGTTAGTCTTACTCAGATTAATAATCACGGGAGGGCTTTTTTGTTGAGGCTGGTATTACTAGGGTTACTGGGTCATTAGTAATGGTAATATGAGCATATATTTCCACCTCACGCGTTACCCAACCCCCAATATACATTTCTCGATTAATCAGATTACCCGCAGTCGACCATAAATTAACAAACGTCTTTCTCCAAAGCAATAGGTTAAACTATACTCCGAAGTTAATGTAGCAACATCATAATGTTGATAAATAAAACTGTATAAGACCTTACCCATGTGCAAAGAATTGTTAAAATAAACATTAAACTAAAACAGCTGCAATAAATAAAATACCTAATCTGGTCTTATTAAAAAAAAAACCTTCTTGTTAAGTTCGATCAAAGTAATCGACCAATAACTTCAAAAATCCTGGAACTCAGCTAGTTAGTCTAAGAGAAATGATATTTCCCAGGACCTTTGATTACCTTTGAGCTAAAGTTTGACTCAAATATCCTGTAACTACAAATTAACAAAGCTAAAGGATGATTATTAGTGATTATTATCCCCACTTTTCGATATAAATGTAAGAACACTCTGCCTCATACTGTAAACTACCTCGTAATACTTAAGTTTCTCTCGTAATACAAACAAAGTCATCCTTAAACCAAGGTAAAAACTCCAAGAAACTTCCACAGTTGATGTATCCCCTCCTGAGGATTTATTTCCAAGTAACAATAACAAAAACGTATGAACGACATCAGTACAAATATCAGCATCACATATAGTCCTGTTTACAATCATATAGAGTAATGGTTACAAAAGGCAAAACTGTGTTCGAGTCGCTAGAACCCACACCTTTTGAAATATAAAGTTGAGTATAAAAAGGAAAACGTCTCTAAGTGCCTTACTACCACTAACTAAAACACCTACATACGTAAAAAGGCTACACACTTCAATTTTCTGCCCCAAAATTTTTCAGCACTTAAAAAATTAAGATCTCTTGTCGTTGCTGTCTTAACATAAAGGTTATACAACAGGCTGTCTGCACTCTGTCCACCGCGGGGAATCGAATCTCGCTAGTTCTAGCGTTTTAAATCCGTAAGCTTACCGATGACGCCCGAGTGACGAAATAGGAGTTAGAACCTTTATCCTTTTTCATGCCACCACACAAGATAATCCTGCCTTCTATCTCTCGTGAATCCAAAGTATCTGATTCAGTTTCCATATCACGTAACATCTGATGAGACTGAGAAGAACAGATTGAAAGTAAACCCAATAGGTATTTACGACGATGTTGAATTCTCAAGTACACTGACTTCCCTTTGAGTATTCTGGTAGTATCAGCAGAATAACGAGATGTTCAAGCATAACATTATATGCAGAGTTAATCTGAATTCTACTGATTTAAATTAAGTTTACTAAAGATAGAGACTGGGAACAATAGAAAATGAAGGAAACCTTCCTTACTGAATAGAAAAGACAATTAAAATGAGTGGATTTATGGATTGATTTAGTTTGTTTTGAATTTTGCGCAAATCTTCTCGAGAGATTTTGGAGCTAACCGTCCCTCACTTAGCAGTGATAGAATAGAGGGAAGGGACCTAGTCATCACTAGCTACCACCGACTCTGAGCTACTCTTTTATTAACAAATAGTGGGATTGACCGCCAAATTATAACGCCCCACAGCTGAAATGGTGAGCATGTTCAGTGATGGAAATTCGAACCCGCGGCCAGCAGATTAAGAGTCGAGTGCCCTACCATTGTATTTACGGAGAACGGCGCCTTAACTGATGCTTCCAGATATCTCTGATAAAAAGAAAAATAGCTGTTGGAAGTCAGTGAAAATAGGATACAGACTGAGAAAACATAACATAATATATACGAAATAATAGTGTTATTAATTTCAGGGCACTTACGTCACTGTTGGCCATAATCATCGATAAATCAGAAATGTTGTAACCTCAAGGTATCGTCTGACTCGCCAGTAGGAAATATTGTTGCCTACTTTTACACAGTATGCTCAATTTTACAAAAATGGGTGAATGACCCAGCACAATAGATAACGATCTTAGTTAGACTTGAAATTTTTGGTATGAAAATGTATTTGAACTCAAAAGCTGTAATTTAAACCGTATCTAAACTTCGTGGCTTATCTAAGTTAACTTTAATTTACTATGTTGGTATACGTGGCATCCTAAAACATATAACGTAGGTACCCGTTTTAAGTTTACATTGCAACATACAAAGACAGATATCAATGAAAGAACAGTTAATTATTACTTTTGAAAGACGTCTAATAAAATGCGAGCCTTATTTAATTAGTTTCTTATAGTAACTAGTATCCACAGATCCAAATATTCTCATCTCAGAGTTGAATAATTCGTTGTATTGCTTTATATGTAAAAACAAAACGTTGCATAGGAACGACAGTCCTTAACCTTACTAAGTATTGCCTCTATTTTTACTTCGATTTATTCCTCTTTCGTTGCACCGGGTATGGCTAAGTGTTGGTGTGCCCGGAATGTAAATCCTAGGATTCGTGGTTCGAGGCTTGATGCACCCTAAATTCACCCGGAGCTCATGGTACGCCATAAGAGTGACAGTTAAATCCCACTATTCGATCAGACAAGTTTAGCCCAACAGTTGGCGGTGGGTGCTGTTGGCAATTTAGCTTCCATTTAATATGAGCTCGAAATTTTTAAACAAACAAACCGTCTTTCGTGCTTCTCCCCCTCCCCCACAGTTTTAGGCAAATTCAGTCAATTTGGGAAAGTTGTTGTTCGTACATATCAGTCATATACTTGATAAAATGGTATTTAATCTGTAAATAAATTGCTAGAAATAAGGAGAGTAAATATTCACTATTGGTGAGGTCCACAAACTATATCGTAGTGAGTAGTTTTAGGATATATGTCTGCCACAACACTCAGTATAAAGAACTAACCCTATTGAAGATGTACGGAAACATCAACTAGTGGGATTGACTACAATTTGATGGTGTTTTTGTTTACATGCTTATACGTGACACAAGTCCTCAGTGATACAGCGGTAAGTTTGAAGACTTATAACATTAAACGCCGTGTTTCGATACCCGTGGTAGGCACAGCCTAGACAGGCCATTGTATAGCTTTGTACTTAACTACAAACAACCAAATAAAGCGTGATATATATATATATACGTGTATTATCAGGGACGTTGTAATGAACAAAGTTATCGTAACACAAGCTGTATGGCACATAAATAGTTGACTATTTACTTACAACATTACTTACTAAATGTAGGGTTAACTTTAAATAATTGGATAGATGGGATTTTTCAACGAGACTATTTATATTCTATTTACATTCGACCTCAGTTCAGAGAGACATTACTTGTGGCTGACGAACAACAAAGAGGTAAATTCTCCGACTTTAATAAGTACTTATATTTATGGCCACATGTATAGGAGTATCTTTGTACCTCTTGGGACTTTAAAAAAATAGTATTCATATATTATCGAGAAATGACAAAAACATATAACCTGCTGATTAAGATGGAGCTAAAAAATAGGATAAACGTTGACTAAAATCATTTGTATTGTGACTTATTTCGTAAGTAAAAAAATTATATTTATTTCACAAAAATCATTTTTATTGATGAAAATCAGCTCCATTTAATTTATTATTCTAGTGACAAAAGACATGTATCATTAAGATAAACGTGTTCAAATTGGAAGACAAAAGTTAATTTAATGATATGCACATGAGCAGTTTTAGGACTCTCTTAGTAGCGTTTTGAATATGTTATAAAATTATTTTAAAATGCGAATATTCGCTCAAGGACATCCCGCGCTAGCTGTCTCTAATTTCGAACTGTCATAGCTGGATGTGTGAAACGAGTTCAGTGACATATTGCGGCTCGAAACTTTGATCATCGATCTTTAGACTTTCACACTAAACACTAACCCACGCCTGCCCCTACATACCGGTTCCTCACTTCTGCTCAAGAACAAAGGTACAAGGTACTTACAAGGTACTAGGTGGGATATTTGTTACTTAAGATATTGAATTCCACAAACGAGCAATGTTTTGTAATAATACACAATTAAAACCTTTATTTAACTCTATCAACGGTTGTAAAAGTCACTCTACATATTTCAACGAGATTTCGCGTAATCTTCAGGAGTGAAATCCCGCTGAAAAATGTAGAGTGACTTACAACCGTTGATCGGTTTAAATAAATATTTTAATTGTATATTATAAAACGTTGCTCGTTTTTAAATACATACACAAGTTCCTTGACGTTTAGTATTTTAATATTTGTTTCTCATCCTGTTTGAGCTCACTTTACCCATGTCAAATACCTTGCACTCTGTCAAGAGTTGATAATGAAAAGGCCAACATATTTTGTCAAGCACGAATACTGCAGCATTATGGTATATCTTCTTAATTTATCTTATGGAGTAGAATATAAGTGATAACAGTACATTGAAAATATAATCAGTATCACACAAAAAAAGTTGAATAAGTCTCATCATGAAAGGCATCATATAACCATTGTCTACTAGTGACTGGTATTGTTCTTCAATAAATGGTCTATCCTAAGACATAGGCCAAATCAAGAGCTAACTCATTTGTAAAACACATTTTAACTAACCGAATCTTAAGAAAGAAAGTTTTAACAATCGGAGGATTAACAAAAAATATTCAGTAAGAACTTAACAGTTATCTTTTAATTTAATAAATACACAGGCTAAAACTCGAAATAGGCCTAAAAAACTTAGTTGTTAAGATCTCTTCATTCCATTTTGTAAGATGTTCCTAATTAAACTAGTTGAAGCTTGAATCACTGGCACATCTTAATGAATCGTCTTTGTTTGTTTTTTGATTTTTCTTGACTATATCAGCCGAGTTGAACGTATAAGATGTTTTGAAAAAAAAATATTGCGAAACTGTAGTGTAACAGCTGCTCTGTTCAGAAGACATCTAATGATCGACGCAGCCTAAATAATATGTGAATAAATTCTGCTCTGTTCAGAAGACACCTAATGATCGACTCAGCCTAAATAATATGTGAATAAATCCTGCTCTGTTCAGAAGACACCTAATGATCGGCTCAACCTAAATAATATGTGAATAAATTCTGCTCTGTTCAGAAGACACCTAATGATCGATTCAGCCTTACTAATATGTGAATAAATTCTATTTTTGAACTAAAACGAACATTAAATGATAATTGTAATAATCGTAGAAAAAATAATAAATGGCTCATTTTCATGGTCTCATGGTTAGAGCCCCCCAGTGGCATAGCGGTATGTCTGCGGACTTACAACGCCAGACACCGGGTTTCGATACCCGTGGTGGGCAGAGCACAGATAGCCCATTGTATAGTTTTGCGCATAACTTCAAACAAACAAACCCATGGTCAGCAGCAGACGTGTTTTTTAACGGTTCTCTCAGTTTGGAAAGGGACTCGTTCTTTTTTTTATTTTTATTTCTTTCGAGTGTGGAAGTTCCTGCCTTATCTACTATGTCCTGTGCTTCTGCTGATGTTAGAGCTGACCAGTATAGCTCTTTAGATATTATGAAGAAGAGTGTGTTTGTGGATGCACCTACTACAAATCAAGGTGAGGTAATGCAAGCAGTTATTTCTCAGTTTGGTGGTGCTTCAGTTTCATCTATTGTCCCTGGGGGCTATGAAGTTACATTTGTTTTACGCAGTGATGTAGATTTTGTGATGGATTCTGGATTGACTATTAATAATGAAAACTATGGGGTGTTTAGCCGTACGTTGGCTGTTTCTTGTTTTTGGCGTTCCTGAATACGTTACTCATGCGAGCATTATTTCCAAGTTGCGTGAATTTGAATATGATGTTAAAAGTGCTATCGTATGGAAACGGGTCCAAGGCATTTGCAATGGTATCCGGTTTGTGCGTGTATCTTTTTCTGATTCTTGTACATCATTACCTTATGTGATTAAGGTGTTGGATCCGTTGGGGAAAAGTCTATTTATTAAAACAAAGCATGATTATCAACGTCGTGTGTGTAACTTGTGTCTCGCTGAGAATCAGCTGTACAGTGATTGTCCAAAGTTGATTTGTCATCGTTGTCATCGGCAAAGTCATGTTACTCGTCGTTGCCAAGGGGTCGTGGAAAGACCTGTTGATGAAGAACAGTCTTCTAGAGCCCCAAATACAGAGGTGGCAGTGGCGAACGATTCAAAAGGGGTGGAAGGTGGAGACGATATTCTTAATAAATCCACAGTTTTAGATGTCGAGATTAATCGCTCTCCGTCCCCTGTAGCTTCTACATCGAATCGTGAAGAGTCCATAGCCAGTACTAGAGTTTTATCAACTGACTGTGATCCTGAATTTCCACCGTTGGAGGGGGAGAAGGCCGACCTGTCTATGTCTTCACTGTCAACAATTGTTCTACTTGTTCGATGTAGGAAATATGCGAAAGTGGTTGATATGGCGGTGGAACCTTCGAATAGTGGTAAGAAGAGGGTTTTGGAATCACCTGATACTCATCTGAGGAAGGCTCGAATACCTCGTGTAGAAAAAACTACTAACAAAAAGTAAATTACATTTATTATAATTTTTTTTCCCCAGTATGGCGAATCTATTGAAGATAGGGGGTGGTGAACTGTAACGGGCTGAGAGATTTTGTTAAATTGATTGTTTGTAATTAAGCGCAAAGCTACACAATGGGCTATCTGTGCTCTGCCAACCACGGGTATCGAAACCCGGATTCTAGCGTTGTAAGTCCGCAAACATACCGCTGGGCCACTGGGGGCTATTAAATTGAAAACTGAAAAAGTATTTGACATATTTTAGTTCGCTTTATTCTGTAATTTGTTTTCAACTGACATTTTTTTTTAACTGATCAATATTATTAGTTAATTAATAAATTCTGGAAAGGGCCGTTTTTTATGTCAAATGTAGTGACTGGTCGTCAAGGGGTGGGAGTTTTTGTGTACCATACAATTGCTCAGTTTACACTATGCTGAGAATGATAGCTATTAATTGTAATTTGAATGATTTTTCATTTCTATTGTTGTTGTTTTTTTTTTGTTTTTCTTAATAGTTTTTTTCCAGCTAAAACACATCCAGTTGTAGATAAATCTCTGGTAAAATTCTATCAAGACGCTAATCGTCAAATTTTCAATTCTCTGTTAAGTACTTTTTGTTTATCGAACATGGTTCCTTATTCAATCTCGTATTGATAAAATTCTTGTTACACCTAAAGTGTTTCCTTTTTTGGCGGTTTCATTTGGTAAATGAGGGTGTACACGGTTATATACTATGCAGAGATTTGGAATGATTATTTTGTTTGATTTTTAATGATTTTCAGTTTAGATCATCATATTATAGCAACAGTTTTTTTTTATTTGTTTGTTATTACTAATTTTCAGCGTATGTAATTTAAGTAATTAACTTTAACTATTTTTTTATTACTATCCAGATTTGTAACGACATTTTCACGAGATGTGTTGAATCACTGATGTATTTTTGTTATACCCCCTTCTATGAGAGTGGATTAATAAAGAAAAAAACAACAAAAAACTCTAGACTCTGAATCCAAGTTGAAATCTCAGTTGGCCCGGCATGGTCAGGTGGTTAGGGCGCTCGACTCGCAATCAGAGGGTCGCGGGTTCGAATCCGCGTCACACCAAACATTCTCGCCCTTTCAGCCGTGGGGGCGTTATAATGTAACGATCAATCCCACTATTCGTT
>NW_013665993.1:265667-267820 GCF_000517525.1 Limulus polyphemus | reverse complement strand
GGTAAAAGAGTAGCCCAAGAGTTGGCGGTGGGTGGTGATGACTAGCTGCCTTCCCTCTAGTCTTACACTGCTAAATTAGGGACGGCTAGCGCAGATAGCCCTCGTGTAGCTTTGCGCGAAATTCAAAAACAAACAATCAAATCTCAGTGGTACCAGAAATGTAATAATGTGCTGTGGCTTTTATCTGATGTGTAATGTAAATGAAGTACAATTACACTAACTTATATCGGGTTGTATTATAATTGTTATTTATTAAACTAGCTAGTGTGTTATTAGTACATCCTGGATACAATTATTTAGTTTTATTATCTGATGTTATTTAAACAATTTCTAAGCAACCGCTGTATTAAATACTTTATGATATATATTTTTACTGAAACTGTACTTCATGATGTTATCAGAAATCAACACACATATTTCTTTATGGACAACTTCAACAATATTAGAATTAGCTAATAATACTTTATTTTTAATGTTATCTGCGCCATCTAGCGAAACTATAGAGAATATGTTACCTGTCTCAAATACCAATAAACTAGAACTTCTTGTAAAAAAACAAAAAACTCGTGAAGCTGTGGAACTGTTAGATATATGTATATATAACACAAATAATCAACCATAATCAAACAATCATCTAGATTTTAGGACGGTAAGCTAAAAATTATTATAATACAAAAGTAATATTATTTGCTGTTGTGTTCCTTTTTCTTGGTCAACAATAATATTTGGTATAAACTTTTTATGTATCTAAAGTACAATAATCCTAAGATATTCGAATAGATTACTAACCATGAGAAAAGCGTATGAAGGGTATAAACGTTATTTTGTTGTTGTCGTTGTTGTTGTTGTTGACTGGGATCAAATCTGATGGGAATACTGAGTGCTAGTTGGAAACCACCTGGACAAATTAACTCAATTTAAAGCACACTAAATACAATACTTAGGGTAATGCGAAAACAATTAGTGATAAAGATAGTCTAGGTAAATTTTGAGAATGGTCTTTAACTGCGTATTAAAAAGTTAAAACTGAATGCTGCTAAATCCTGTGTATTTCGTTCATACTTCTACAAGTTTCAAATATGTTTTTAAGTCTAAACTACTCTGAAACAAAATTTATCAGCAAATTGATGAAAGTACACCAGCAGTTAGCAGTTGTCCTGATATAGAATTACTTTTTGTATAACTAAACTATACAGAAGTTACACTTGCATTTTTACTCTCAATGTCATCTGTAGATGCTCCCCAGTGGCACACCGGTATGTCTGCGAACTTACAACGCTAGAAACCGGGTTTCGATAACCGTGGTGGGCAGAGCACAGATAGCCCATTGTGTAGCTTTGTGCTTAATTCCAAACAAACAATTATCTGTAGAAGTACCGCGAGTTTTAGTTATTTTACTTCAAACGCAACTTGATTTATCGTTTTAATGTATGGAACCGCTTAACTGATATAGATATCGCTTTTGTATTAGTTGAAATAAAATAACTATGTATCAACTACATTCTATTGAAAAATAACATTAACTGCTGTTTGTTTTTTGGCTTTATACATTCAATATTTATCATTTTTAGGATTACTCAGTATAGAAATTGCTCAGCTTTATCGCCATCTACTAGCCCTGAAAGTTTCGGGTTGGAAAAGAATAAGAGTAACCAGAGTTCAGCTCAAGTAATTAATATAAATCAAATTGACTTAAAAGTATGGTTGTTAGAATCCAGACTTAATTTACCTGGTGTCTTAACACCACTAAAAGGACTTTGACTAATTGAGTTGGCGTCATCAGTGATCACCTTCTTAAAGGAATTTTTGTATAAAATTGAATGCTTGTAAATTTCTGACACAAACTGGTAAGTGCTTAGCTTAAGAAGAATGGCCATAAAATACAACATAAATGTTAAAGAAATGTGCAACTAACAAATCAGGAGATGTTTTTTTTTGTTGGAAGAGTCTTTATTATAAGGTATTTTTAAGCTGTATAAATAAGTAGTTGTTTTATAAACATGCTTTGTGATTATATTTACGGATTGAACACCACCACGTGACTCTGATATACAGATTTCAAGAAAATTTGGCTATAAAGATAAAATTACACACACCTATAACATGCGCGTGCTTGGTCTAGTGCATAGTATAAACATAGCTAACTAACTTTC
>NW_013665993.1:261971-265074 GCF_000517525.1 Limulus polyphemus | reverse complement strand
CCGCAAACATACCGCTGTGCCACTGGAGGGCTCACAAGAAGCACCTAAAACTAAGACTAAACTACTTAGGACAGAAATCAAAATTAACAAATATATATTTAAGGTTAGGATAAAATGCATAATTAGCAAATATAGACTTAATGTACAAGTGCTTATATTCAATATATTTTTGAGCTTAGGTAAGCAAAATCTTAACAGCTATATCCCAAATACTCCAATAAACGGCAAAAACGAAAATCAGTAATATGAACTCTAAATAACCTAGGTTTGTCTTTTCTTTGCTACAGCCATTTTGTTAGGCTGAACAAGGATGTATCGCGAATTGCGCCTTTGTGCTTGTGATTATATGAGACACGTTAGTTCGTTCAGTTAATCTTTGCTATTGCACATGTGTTGATTTAGGTTCACGCGATATTTCATATTCGATTATAGAATCGCAGAGCAGGTAATTTACTTTCCTTTTATCAGAGAAGATATATGACACAGTTGTCTTATACAAACAATATGTAAACAAAAGCAAGTTTTTTTTACTGTTGATTATTTCAATCCTATACACAATAGCAAAAACAGACGTTTGGCTTTTCAATATTAGAAACATTTTATGATATGTTATACATTTTTATAATGTTAATATATACTTAGAAATTACTGAGTGAATATTGGACAATAGATTATAAGAGAATGCTTGAACAAGTACACAATAAAACGTTTTAAACAAATATATAGCTGGTACAAATGCTAATGGAATAGTTAAGCTAATAAAAACCTAGTAAGCCTAATTTATATAATAATCTTGCTTCCTGTTTTAGAATGTTTGCCCAAAGCTACTTAAGGGCTATCTGCGCAAAGTCAATGAGTCCCTAATTTTAAACTAATAGACTAAAGGAAAGATAGCTAGTCAAAAGAACCCACCGACAACTGTTGGGATGCTCTTGCCTGACTGAATAGTGGTATGTTACCGTCAATCTTACAGTGCACCCACGACCCGAAAATGCGGAGCGTGTTTTTGCTGATGCGAGGTTCGAAGCAGAAATTCACGGATTCCCAGTCTAGCATGTTAACCACGAGACCACCCACCAATCAGACGCACAGCATAACATAACCTCCTATATATATATGCATAATCAGATAATTAAAAAAAGCTTTAATACAAAAAATTGTATAAGATATGTAAGAAATAGAAGAAGAAAATGACACGTTGTTTAACTAAGGAGGTATTTGAGGTACAGCCAGCCTTCAGGGGAGGTATTTGAGGTAGAGCCAGCCTTCAGGGGAGGTATTTGAGGTAGAGCCAGCCTTCAGGCAAGGGACTTGCATAGATATTGTTATCAATGATTCTTAAAGATGTAGCTTCAAAACCCACAAACGGGATGGTTGGTACATTAACAAACATACCACGTCGTTCTGTTGTACAATTTCTGTCACAAGTTTTTCTTGTCGAATACTTTGAGGATCCCGCACTTTATATCTTGCCCCGCAGCGGCTAAGGCAAGCACTGATTAGAAGTTATAGTAATGAAAGCTGAAAACTTTCCATGTTTTACTCATTGGGGACCATAAAAATAAACGTAAAACTAGCTCTAGCATAGTAATTAGAAATGACTAAATTCACCATAGCAGCGAAAATAGTTAGTTATAATTATACTTAAAGGAATTAACAAAATACGGAAAATCGTTACTTACATACATGGTATACAGCGACTTTCTTCAGAATCTGAGTTAAAAATCGTGAATTTAATCAACTACTCAGATTTCTTTCTTTTTTTTTAATCTCGTGCAAGATGTAAATTAAGCTAGTTAACGCGAATAAACTCCTGAAGTGTATGTTTAATCATATACAATAAACGGGAGGGAAAAAGGAGGGAGATAACAAAAAAGCAAACTTCTGGAAAACTATAATATACGTATAAGAAATATTTTTCATTTACCGACTGGGAAAAAGAAATAGGTTATCTAAGTACTATTGCTGCAAAAGAGGTGCTATGAATAAGTTTTAAGTACGTAGATCTGGCAAAGTTACAGAAAGTATATATATATGTATTGATTTCCACTAATCTAGAAAGTGTCCCGAAAGAATTACTACATATTTTAATGTTATGTACCTTACATACATTTCTGACTGTTCAGATAATCTCCCAGTGACGCAGCGATATGTTTGCGGAGTTACAAGCTAGAAACCGGGTTTCGATGCCCGTGGTGAGCAGAGCACAGATGGCCCATTGTGTGGTTTTGTGCTTAACAACAAAGAAACAGACTGCTCAGATCAGATTTACATAGTTAATTAATTCATTAAAAGGAGATAAATATTAGGTCGTCAAGAAATTAATGTCGCTTTTTTAGATAAAAAAACCCGAACAACTTGTATATCAAAACAAAACATTTATCAAATTAAATAGTCTCCATTTTTATTCATGATGCTTTTCCATCTTACAATCAGGTTGTTAATGCCCTGATTAAAAAAAAAACACTTGGCTTTGAAGCAAAAAACATGTCGATGTCCTCCTTAAGATGGTGTTGCACCGAACGAAAAAGATGGTAATCTGATGATGCCATATCTGGAGAATATGGTGGGTGGAAGAGAACTTCCCAACCCAATTCCATAATCTTGTGTTGCGTCAAACGTGCCACATGTAGACGTGCATTGTCTTGGAAAAGAAGAACACCTTTCCGATTGACGTATGAAGGGCGTTTCTGATGAAGGGCTTGATTTAAACATTCCAGTTCCTGACTATAGATCTCTACCTTGACAGTTCGGTGTGGATTGAGGAGTCCGCAATGAATTACTTCTTTGATGCGGATGGAGTCCAGGTTTTGGGGTCGGAAGTGGTTTTTGTCTAGGACTGAGTTATTGTTTTTGGCGTTTAATATTCGCATAGAGAATACATTTTTCATCACCGGTGACAATTCTGTTCAAAAATGGATCACGCGCCAGAAGAGACGAAACATCGTTCACTCGTTGGAAACGATGATCATCGGAGAGTTCGTGAGTCACCCAAACATCTTCTTTATGGGGTTTTCCCATATTCCTTAGATGTTTACTTATTGTTTCGTGAGAGACATGCAATTTTAGGGCAATTTCACGAGTATGTTGCCTTGGATTAGAC
>NW_013665993.1:259812-261831 GCF_000517525.1 Limulus polyphemus | reverse complement strand
AAGTCACCTGAACGAAATTTACTTAATCATCGTTGACACTTAAGAACGTTCAAAACATTTCCATAAACTTCTTTGATATTCTTTGTGGATACAGAGTCGTTGTTTCCCTTCTTTTTCCAAACAGCATTACATGCCGAATGTGTGTGTGCAGATAGCCCTCGTGTAGCTTTGCGCGAAATTCATACCAAACAAACAAACAATCTTTAATCATAATGCAGCTATTGTTAGTATGATTGCCATTTTAAATATAATATAAAGATAATTGCAAGGAGATTAAGTTGTTTTCAATAATATTAAGATTTATATTTATTGTCCAATATTTCTTTAACGAATACTTTATAACTGAAAAAGGCCCTTAACCGAAAAGTTGCCAAAGGAAATAATATTGTACGAGTGTCAAAGTAGTCGAATTTGTTATTGTTTCCTGTGGGTCAGCAGTAAACGTACAGATTTACAGAGCTAAAATCTGGGGTTCGATATCCCGCAGCGGATACAGCGCAGATAGACCATTGTGTAGGTTTGCACTAAAACAAACAAAAGCATAATGCATTATTACTTTCTTGTTGTTTTACAATACAAGTATCACTGGGGTCAAATGACAGCACTGTTTTACAATACAAGTATCACTAGGGTCAAATGACAGCACTGTTTTACAATACAAGTATCACTAGGGTCAAATGCCAGCACTGGATTTGACCCTAGTGATACTTGTATTGTAAAAGGCAGCACTGTTTTACAATACAAGTATCACTGGGGTCAAATGACAGCACTGTTTTACAATACAAGTATCACTAGGGTCAAATGCCAGCACTGTTTTACAATACAAGTATCACTGGGGTCAAATGACAGCATTGTTTTACAATACAAGTATCACTAGGGTCAAATGCCAGCACTGTTTTACAATACAAGTATCACTAGGGTCAAATGCCAGCACTGTTTTACAATACAAGTATCACTAGGGTCAAATGCCAGCACTAAATAACGACTCCCATAATTTCTTACCGTTATATTTTGTAGTCTCCCGGTGGGACGGCTCGTAATATATTATTTAGGAATTGGTAAAAATCTGAATTTTAAGTTTGTTTTCTTTTAAACGTTCTTCACTCTAATAGCACGGTACTTTGATCATGGGTTTTTTTAAACGAGTCGTTTTACCAAATATTATTACTATGTTGACTCATCCTAGCAAAGATGTGCTTGTATGTTAGAATAATGATCAATAAATTGCTGAATACCGATTAAAAGAAGCTAACTTTCCATGTAGCCACATCACGTCACGTCTTTCACCAGTTCTTCAGTTTCTAAGGTCTCTTCGACCCATACTATTGTAAATGTTTACAATATTGTATTATTTAATATTTAGCTCCTAATGGTACAGCGATATGTCTGCTGACTTACAACGATAGAAACCGGGTTTCGATACTCGTGGTTGGCAGAGCACAAATAGCCCATTGTTAACTTTGTGCTTAACTTCAAACAAAACAAAGAATTTTCAAATATGTTTAAGTCAGGGCATTGTAAACTACCTACTACCATAAGTAGAAAATCGTCAATCAATGAAGTTTTACGTAATTCATTCTATAGAAAAGTACGTATAGCTAAATATTACGATATATTTTTCATAATACTTCACCTTTCTTCATATTCTTAAGCCCAAAGATACAAAATGAGCTATCTGTACTCTGCCCAAATATCTCTGCAAATATCGAAACCCGATTTTTTTAGAGTTATATCTATGTAATTTAGGACTTAAAACCTACTTTCGACATATATTGATTAATTTCAAAAGTATAAAATGTTAGTTCGATTAACGCGACCAAATGTTGACTTTAATACAACGATAAATCTAATGTTTAAGTCATTAAAATAAAATGAGGATGTAAATGTACACAGAAGGTTGAGAATGCTATATTTAAAAAATTTGAATATGACAAATCACGCAATCTGAAGGTCGCGGGATCGAATCCCAGTCACACCAAACATGCTCGCCCTTTCAGCCGTGGGACGTTATAATATGTC
>NW_013665993.1:247482-258812 GCF_000517525.1 Limulus polyphemus | reverse complement strand
CCTTCCCTCTAGTCTTACACTGCTAAATTATGGACGGCTAGCGCAGATACCCCCTCGTGTAGCTTTGCGCGAAATTCAAAACAAACAAACAAACCATTCTAGTGAATCACCTACGCACCTTCATAGGTCCAACATTTATGAATCACCACAAAATCAAAAAAAAACCTAAGACACTGTCGTGTACTGGTTGCTAACTGCCATTTAACTTTCTATGCTTCTCTTAGAACCATTTCTTCGTCGTGGAACGTGTTTAGTCTCATGATCAGGGTAACGTAATATTTCCAAATACTACGATTTTGTTATATCTAGTTACTGCAGAGGAGACAAGCCAATCTTGACAAAATGTTCACAGGCTCTCCACAGATGACGTCAGCTTCCAACACCAACTTAAGCATACCAAAATTGCCAAAGCCCACTGGAGCTGTATGAAGTGGCTTGATGATAATGTGATTGCTCAGATTCCAGTTTTCTCATGAAAACAGTCGTTGATTCGAGGTGAAGCTGGAAGGTTGCGACTATTTTTTTTTTTTTAGGGTTGAAAACCTTGACCAACTTCAGATAATCGTTTATCATCCTGTTAACCATACTGAGAGATATTTCTAGCATAATCATAACATCATTTTTTGGTCAGAACATTATCTTTAGAAATGATCTTCACTTTTCGAATGAAGACTTTGTTGCGAATTGGTTTAGGAATGGTTTCCGAGCTCGTTGGAAGTCGTAAACGTACCGTTATGTGAGATTTTACGCTTCCTTGGAAAGCATTGAATGCTTCCTTCTTTTAAATGCTTTATTATTTGGCTCTAATTACTTTAACAATCTCTATTTTAAAATATTTGTCTTCTAAAAGCTTAACTAGGTGGCGTTGCATCGTCGAATGGTCGTAAATCAAACGTATAACTATTATATTAACGTATAAGAATAGTTTTTGGAAAGTGATATTAATCCTTTGTACACCTAAAAGATTCCTATACCCTTTCCCATAGATGTAATACCTTTCTATTTAACTGGCACTAAGAACTTCCATTATCATTTAAAGACAACAGATTTTGCTCTTGCAATGGAAACCTTGCAAACAACTAAAGTGCTTGCTTTAGATAGTAGAATTTTGTAGTTTATTTGTTTGTTTGTTTCGATATTTTGCTCCCCTTGCTTCAACAAGTATTAACTCGGTGGTGTTCCAGAATAACCTAGTTAATCAACTTTCGTGGAGCTGAATTATTGACGACTCTTTGGATTGGATGGTGTCAAATCCCATTGATTCCTATAAGTGTGGATGTCTGTTGAGATAAATATTTGACACGATAGAAGACCGATGTATTATGTTTGTTCTGTTTAATAAGATATACACTATCGCTTTCTTATTGCTACTTTCGTTAACAGTAGTGGTTAAAATGTTTAGTATATCTAATTTTACTTTTTTATTTAATACTTTTGCATTGATAGCTTAGTATATGTTTTTAGGTCTAAGCTAATATCCTAAGCTAGCCAAACCTCGTGAGATATTATTAGGATAACAGCCGAAAATATCGTTAACTGCGAGGGTACCAAACTGATGGAATAATGCATTATAAAAATATAACGTAAGACAAATATATTTAATTAATTACACGCATTGCAAACACCAGGTTGAATTTTAGCTTCACTCTAAGTAGGTAGCTTTCAATTACTGATAGTATGCTAATTTCCCATTATTTTCCGCCTTGTCTACACCGTTTCATCAAACCACTTTCGAACACTTTAAAAGAATCCAGCAGCTTGACTCTATTGCGAATATCTTGTGTATCAAAGAGAAACATCACAGTAGTGTTAACAAACCTGGTATAATACTACCGTCCAGTACTTCCTCTCACACCATCCACCCTTTGTTACATCCAATATGGCCATCGGTTTTCTCACGGAAGAGCTAAGCCTTGAAAATCCATCATGATTTAACAGTCTGTTAGATTTGAATTACATAATACGCTCTACACCAACACTACCCGGACATCTACATTCATATGGGTGATGTTAACTCCAATCAATGACAAGTGATGGCAAAGAAGAAAGCTTACTGCATCAAGTTACTTTGATTACATTCTTTATAATTCGTACTTTAAAAACATCATTGACAAATCTTGGTCATCATTTATATAAACAACAATCACACGAAATATATTGTACCAACATGAAGAGCAGACTTTCTGTGTTTGAATAGGTTATTTCGTGAGATTCCAACTATATGACTTTGAATTGGTTATTTCGTGACATTCTAACTATATAATTTTGAATAGGGTATTTCGTGACATTCTAACTATATGACTTTGAATAGGGTTTTTCGTGACATTATAAATCTGTGAATTTGAATAGGGTATTTCGTGATATTATAACTATATGACTTTGAATTGGTTATTTCGTGACATTCTAACTATATGACTTTGAATAGGGTATTTCGTGACATTCTAACTATATAATTTTGAATAGGTATTTCGTGACATTATAACTCTGTGAATTTGAATAGGGTATTTCGTGATATTATAACTATATGACTTTGAATAGGGTATTTCGTGACATTCTAACTATATAATTTTGAATAGGTATTTCGTGACATTCTAACTATGTGACTTTGAATAAGGTATTTCGTGATATCATAACTATTTGACTTTGAATATGGTATTTCGTGACATTCTCATCAGTGAAATAAGCTACGTGTGTGATAGGCGTAGTTAATAAATAGCATGGATAAAAACAACAGGTGGCAGCATTGTTAATCTATTTTGACTTTTTGGGCGTGAGCTCTTCTTTGGGATATATCAAGTAATTGTTGAAGATATTCACATTTCTAAAATCAAGATTTTTCACAGCTGAAATATTTCATGACACACAAAAGTTTTAAAAAAAAAGTAATTTCAATTGATCGTTTTCTACCTGCACTGAACTGAATGAACACAAAGGTAGACTACTTTAAGCTCTAAAGACTAATGGAAAATAAGTATGTTTGTTTGAAGTTAAGCACATAGCAACACAATGGGCTCTGCCCACCACGGGTATCTAACCCCGGATTCGTACATTGAAAGTCCACAGACATACCGCTGTGCCACTGGGGGTGCTGAATAAATATGACTTTTGTTACTTCACGAATAATCGTTGTCTTATATAAATTTCCAACAGGTTTACAGACGCTTATAATTCATGCACACAAAAGATACGTTTTTACCACATGAAGTAAGTGTTGTCGTGTTAGTGCAAAGCTGTACAATGTGATATCCGTACTCTATCCACAATGTGGAATTCAGCCCCGGATTTTAGCATTGTAAGTCCGTGAACTTACACTGACCCACCTGGAGACATGTGTAATCGAAGGTTTCTTAGGCAAAGACTGGGACCCTGTAAACCATTAGAAAAAGACAACTGATGCAACAACTTCGTGTTTAACTTACATATTGTTACGACAGCGGAGGTCACGTTACGCTAGTAACACGTCATACACTTCTAGAACGTTCATGAAACTTCGGGAGGTTGCTAGATTTCGGTATTCTTGTACATATAAGACGGTCAGGACGTGACGGCAACAATGTGTAATTGAACTGCGGACAGAGAGAGACGTATTGTTGAGCACGTGAGACGTTCGTTGTGAATTATAGCGTTTGTTATAGCGTGACCGTGGAAATTAAGTTGTATTTAGAAAGAATAAACCAGCTTTATTTAAGAAAGGACTTGTATCGCTAAAGTTTCTTCAGAAAGAATTTATACGGAAAATTAACTAACGAACGGAGGCGTAACAATATTATATAACCTGGGGTTGTATTAATCTTATTTCTAAAGATATCTAATCTAAGTAAGTTACTGTACTATTTCGTGAAAGTACAGTCATGAGATGAGTCATGAGCATGAACAACTTGAGGACCTAAAACTTACAGGGGTAAGTTACATTAGATTACTAGTTGAATATCCTTGTTCTAAGTGATATGAATATATAATTACACCAGCTGCTCTTTGAAACTGAAATAATATTTGGTTGTCCTTGACTTAACATTAATATTCATTTTATAAATAAAACGTTTCGCATCCTCCAGCAGGCAGGATAGTGACACTTATATTATATAAAGTACATAAAGCTTACTTGAGTCACTTTTTCAAAGACAACATCTTGAAAGTAAATTATTTGTGCTTCGAAATTCTATATAATAAAATAGCGTGACATTATTTTAAGATACAGCTTTGAAGTGAAATATTCTAATAAATAGGGTTTTTATTAAGTATTCAAGATATTTATCAACTAAAGATTACTCATAGAATGGGTATGTTTTAAATACCTTGTTTTGTGCAGTTTCTGTTTTATTCTCTTAAATGATATTTGAAGCGAGTTACATTTACAAAAATAGTTTATTGTACATAACTTACTCGAATCTAACATCGAGTATTATATTTTTCATTATGGTTTCTATAAAATGCTTACTTTCTTAACCAGAACATAAGACTTTAGTGTGAGAAGAGCTCGCAATGCAGAAATCTTTATATTGAATTTGCTTCACTAGCAAGTACCTCTCCCAGCCTTATTGGAGACGCGTGTGTTAGCCATTCGTATCAGCTCGTGTTCCGCTTTCTAATCTCAACTCAGTATGCTCTTAACAAAGAGAGTGCTGGTAGCGAGGCTACTAGGACTGCGTGGAAATCTGGTGCCATCTACAGACCACAGGAACTGTGCGTAGCGTAAGGGCTAGCTAGTTAGTTCTAAGCTCATGCTCGTGATGTGTGTGGATCTCGGGAGTTCTGTCATCTGTGCAGACTAAAGAAAGCGACCTTGATCTAGTGCGGATCGACAGTGTATATCAACGGGTAAATGAACTTTATTAATTGCGTATTTCGGGAAGTGTCTTCGTGTTGCTTTTATACGACTTCATCAGTAGAAATTGTCGATTGATAACCTGTACTTTACTGGTCATGATGGACATTCTACCAAGTGGAAATATATTTCGAGAACTTCAAGTCGTCCACGACACTGGATATTTCTCATCTCAGCTTTCTCTGGAAGATAGATGGCAACAGGTAGGAAAATATTACGTTTTCCCATTGTAGCAACCGGCATTAAAATATACAATGATTGTTTCTACATTAGTCCAAACGGAAATTAGTACATTTCCATCCTCCAGTGTCTCATTCTCTGATATTTTGTATGTTACAGATACAATGAATGGGAATAAAACATAACAACAGGTGTTTTAGACACCTATCCTAGCGTTGCAGTAACTGAATGAACAGCACACACTTTTAGCAAACAAATAAAAGCTTGTCATTAAAGCTACGTACATGGTCCAAAGTTAGTTTTTACGGTCCAGTTCTACTTATTAAATTGTTTTGGCTTTTACGAAGCTCTAAACTTCGTCATAAACAGGAAGAAAGGTCAAAATTCATTATCAAACAAACTGTTTAATATGTACCACAACTTCCTTCTTGAAAGAGGAAAGTAATTTTGTGTGTGTGTGTGTATTAAAATGAACTTTTCCGAGTGTAAAATAATCACTATTTGTTTTTGTTAATTACATTTATAAATCTGAAAAATAAATATAATACTGTTTCGTTAGGAGCTTTACTAGCCTTAAATTAGAAGGTGAAACCTAACATTTTTAAAGCGTAATCGATAAGAAGTTCTCTGTGGATAAATAAAATGTCATTTGAGAAATAAAACAACTTGAAGCGGGCTTCGGACAGAAAATAAGTTTACAAATTTACTCTTATTGGTTTTTTTAATTGGAATGTATTAATAAATATCGCTGTAAATATACGTTCACAAAATTAGGACAGAAACATACTTGTCCGTTACGTTGTGTAGTTTCACTGAAATATACTCCATTTATTTCCATAACGAATATTTCAACAATATAAAAAGGCAAAGACAAATATGATAGTAACATTTGAGATATAATGCTTATGTTGAAGGTAACGCGATTTGTTTTTGTGGTCGATGATATTTTATATGCAAGCATTTCAACTGTGTACGACCAATGTAATGTCATTGTTATTTAGAATTATTATGCTCTGATTATTCAGACTAATCAAATTTTGCATTACAATCTACAATGGAGGCAAATCAGAAAGTGATGTATAGAATTAATGAGCAAGTGATAACAGTAAAGAGAAATATCAGAACCATCGAGATGTAGACGAAACATGTATGCTAAACACGTGAACTTAGGGAAAAAAGGTATATCGAATCGTTATACCACCTAAATTCTGTATGGATTTCAAAAATGTAGAAATTAAAAGCCACTTGTATCCGATTTTTGTAAAAAACAAAAACAAATCTATATAATTTCGTTTTAAGAGCACTTCCAATATATTCATTTTAAACCACTTTTGAAACTAAATATGTGTGTTTGTTTCAAGTTAAGCACAAAGCTACACAATGGGCTATCTGTGCTCTGCCCACCACAGGTATCGAAACCCGGTTTCTAGCGTTGTAAGTCCGCAGACATACCACTGTGTCATGCCACTTTCTAAATATGAAAGACTGTAATAAATTAGGATGCATGCCAAAAAATGGAAATAATTATTTCAATATGCAGTACAAACTTCAATAAAGCATACTGTTTATCATGGAATGGAAATAGACGACAATCAATTTAACAGAAAATCTAATGTTGCATTGTACTCAGCGCTACAAACAAATGCTTGGAGCACTGGAGACTCGCATTTTAATTCTACAGGGACCAAGTGTGACCCGGATTGTGAATCCAAGGTGCTATTGTTCGTTCCCCCTTAGTCGCAAAATTGCGATCCGTTCTGTGGAGGAGTTGGTACCTTGTAAGAGTGACTATCAAATTGATATCCGTTCTTTGGGGGAGTTGGTACCTTGTAAGAGTGACTATCAAATTGATATCCGTTCTTTGGGGGAGTTGGTACCTTGTAAGAGTGACAGTCAAATTGATATCCGTTCTTTGGGGGAGTTGGTACCTTGTAAGAGTGACGGTCAAACTGCTATCCATTCGTTGGGGGAGTTGGTACCTTGTAAGAGTGACGGTCAAACTGCTATCCGTTCCTTGGGGGAGTTGGTACCTTGTAAGAGTGACGGTCAAACTGCTATCCGTTCCTTGGGGGAGTTGGTACCTTGTAAGAGTGACGGTCAAATTCCAATATTCGATTAAGGTAGCCCAAAATGTTGGTGGTGGGCGCTCTTGACTGGGTGTCTTCCATCTAGTCTATAAATTTAAAACTAGGGACGACAAGCACGTATAGCTCTTGAGCAAATATTCCAAACAAACAGTGGCTGTATAGCTCGACATAGAAAAGTGTAGTTGTATAAGTTACAACGTAGTTCATGCTGGAGACATTCTATTTCTATAAACCAACCTACCACATAGAACTTTGTTTGAACTTCGGGGTGCTCGGGTTCTAATGTTTTCATCGAAGATATAGATTACGGTAATTTACTTTTATATTCACATCTGTTTATTTTTCTTTAACATGTGTTTCTAGTGAAATATAACAATGTGTGTTTGAACTTATGAGATTCGATACAATATAGTGAAACTTGAAGCTATCAAATGTCTAATGAAAATTCTGAAAACTGATTTAGTTTTATGAAATATATACGTGACGATGATGAAAGAATTAATAAATAAAATGATTATAAAGTTTCTTTATGCCATGTCTCGAACTCTTATAACACATAATTTTATTTAGAAATAAAATTGTCTAAACTCCATATGACGTGTATCTATATATCAACGTTTCTTATAACTATGGTAAAAGAAGACCGTTTACAATTTCAGCTTTGAATGTTTGTCTTTCTCTAAAAATGAATAGTTTTATTTAAAGCTGCTAAACCATTTCTAAACCTACTTATTATACAAATATCATATCACTTCGGGTAACTGATTTGTTGTTGTTGTTTAAGGACAAAAAGAGTTTTTTTTATTAATGTTTGAAATCGTAATCGAATAAAATACCCATTCGAAGCCTGCTTTGGACAAACCGTTTCGTCAATGACATTTATATTTAATTGTTTATATATATATATTGTTTGAGTCAGTTTTATTCATTGCAATAATAGCTATAATTATTCATGTTAGTATGATGGATTTATAATTATGAACTCTAGAAATAATTTGTATTACCTCGGCATCTTTTCATGCACACTTCATTGAGTTATGTAACATCTTCGATTGTAAAGACAAACAGACACATATCAAGCTTTCGGGAATATAAACTCTTCAAAAATTATCGGATTTTTTATGCATATTACTTAGAATTTAAATTGAGCTTATCCTATCAATTTAACGAAAAAAAAAATCTAGTACTATTCATGTAAGCATTTTTCTTCTATGGCACTCAAGATAATCACTTGTTACAAATATACATCTTAAAATTATTCTAGCTTTCAGTTAATAATTAGCAAATTCCGTTATTGAGAAGATTTATCTTCGATAATTTTAAAGTACAGCGACCTCGTAATGAAACTTACCTGGTAAATATTGAACGATACAGTTTGATCTTCTATTTCTCCAAGTCCACATGCCCCCACATAGCTTAAAGTAGTCAGGCTACCTACATTTTTTTGTCACAAGTGTCTGTATAAACTTGGTGTATGGACAGTAGCAACTGCATCACAATAAACACTTCAAAATAAAACCTGCAGTTAACTATATTTGGAAGTCATTGGTGTATACGTTATACTCACCACATGAAGAACTCCTACAAGTTACTTGATAAAGAGAAAATACCTTTTAGTTACAACAACAGCTGGCAAAGTGCGCTCATAAAACTAATTTTAACTAATTTTCTTATTACTTATCAACTGCTATTCAGGAAATACCCATGATCGCCTTATATGGCAACCGTTTACTGTATCGACCAATGAGGCACCTTCCAGGTATATTTCCATGGCAACGAAGTGATGTGTAGTAAACATGCTTGTCTGGGCATTTTATTACCAGCTGAGCACGCGCAGACAGTCGATAGAGAGATCCGGAAAAAAAATTGCACATGGATAACGTAAAATACACACGTGCAGTCCCCATCACCATCATCTATATATAGAACATGACTTTCCTACTACAACTTTACAGTTGAGCTTCGAACTTTATTCATAAATTATTTAGTCGTTCAGGTCTTATGGGTGTTTTACAAGCATGGATTTATCACCGAAATAGAGGGCACACGTTCAGTGGATTTCGTCATAATAAGGACAGTAACAAAAACCTTAGGAACAGTACTTACTAAACCTTGACTACGAACACAGGCCTAATGGTTGTTGCAATGGTAAATAAAAGTGAATAAATTTCGTTACGACTTTAATTATAAAAGCATAAGAAACACACTGCAAAGTAGTCTTAGCCAGTATCCTTATCTAAATCTGTGTTAATTTGCCTGTTATGATTTTACTATTGTATTATTAACGTATGGTCACTTAACCTAAAAAGCATAGGTCATTACTTTTTAATATTGAGTACATATTTACCTCCTCTTTCATTTTGTATAATATCATTACAAAGATTGATATATTTTCGTGGTTCCCTAGTGATTCAACGATAAGTCTGATAGCTTATAACACTAAAAACTGGGTTTTTTCGATACCCATGGTGGGCACAACATAGAAAGTCCATTGTGTAGCTTTGTACTTAAAAACAAACATATTTTCGAGGTATCAACACTGTGACAAAACGTTATGTTTGAATTCTATTTTAATTCCGTTTTTAGCTGACTTATATTTTTTTTACAAGTGATTAAAAAGAGCAAATGTAACTATGATAGCTTTATGTTTTCATTCCCAGAAGTAATGTTTAACGCCCAGCATTTCCTCTAATACCATCTTAAGAATTAAAAATAGTTCAAGTGAGTTATGCCTAACGTTTACCCTAATAATTTTCTAAGACTTGAAAACAATTCAAGTTGGTTAGCCACAAAGATAAAAACTACAAGACTGAGCTAACTGTTGTTTTTTTTCTCTCATTGATGTTATTTTCTCTATTGACCATCTCTAGAATACTTGATACTCTCAAGACATTTCATGGGACTTCCAGAGAAAACGGGATTAATATGAAATTATGAATTATGTTTACTTTTATAGGAAGCGCTGATAATCAATTTATGTTGCCATTTTTTAAATTCATCGTCATTAGTATGGAAAGATGGAGAGAAATAAAAACAAACTTTACTCATATGTATTAATTTACATTGTACTTAATCTATTCTGTATCAGAAAGTAATACAAAGTAGTTATTCTTTGGAGAAAAGCTATTCTGTTTTCGTTAGTCTTTTTTTCACAATATATTTCTAAATGATAAAAAATAACAACTTTGCCACTGTCTTGTACATGCATGAAAAATGTTTTTGTAAGTTATTGCTACACTTTTTCTGGAAAATCTATCTAATATCAATGGATTACTACTGGATTTGTATACAAGTGTATTATTTTACTGTTTGCAGCCTAAGAACTTTGAATTTCATTAAATTTTTTTTATTTATCTACTTGAATATTAGCAGACAAATTATTTTTAAATTAAAATGTGTTTTCATTCAGAACGGTCTATTATGACTTTCTTGGTATCACAATAGGTTGTTGTTCTACTGAAAGTAAAGCTATGTAATGCTAGTACGTGATTATTGTTTTGAACTAACTATTTTTGTTCATTTGACATTGTACATATGCTACAAACTCAACACCACGCTACCATTTCTTCATACCTTCTTAAATCAATAGTAAATTACTAACACGACCCCTCTTTCAAAGTTAAGATACATTTCTTCATAAACTAATATTTAGTGTAAGATACAAGCTTCACCAAAAGAAATATCCCCATTTCGTTTAGTAAACCTAGAAGAATAAATGAACCTGCTGTAGGTACGTTCGGTTGTTCACCGAAGATGTATCTTGGATCGATACCACGCCGCTCCGTGGTCTGGGGGCCATCTACCAGTTTGTATTTGTAAACACAATATTTCACAGTATTGCCAATGTTGTTGTATTAAAATCATTATGAAAACTATATCTCCGTTTCTATTATTTCACGGTAGAAACTTGTCAAAAATGTAAATGCTAGAAGTTTCATCTTGTTTACTAAAGTATTTTATGAATGATCCCCATCGAAACTCCAACTTCATATACTGACTGAAGAAATTCCACACGTCAATGTGACAAGAATATTTAGGAAAAATGGAGATTAATAGAAGTGATATTTATGTTTAATGATGTGAAAATAGTGAGAAGTAGAAAATTAATAGATGTTCTGAGTATAACGTATATTCGTCGTACGAAAGACATTAAAATACTGTTGTTTGTGAATTAAGGACTACATACGGGAAATATCACGTTCATTTTGTTTTGTTTTTGAATTTCGCGCAAAGCTACA
>NW_013665993.1:246492-247385 GCF_000517525.1 Limulus polyphemus | reverse complement strand
GGTGGTATGCGGATTCGAACCCTCGAATCACGTTCATATTTTAGAGGTCACTATCGTAAATCAGTTATTTTTTGTTAGTAAAATAGGAGTTGATATTTGCAGAAACAGTTGATAGAAACATCAAAATTCAACTAATTAACATGATTTTGATGTTAACTTGTACGAGTAAATTCAAACGGTACATCATGATTTCTTGATAGTTTTTAGTATATCAATGCGTCAATTCTACATCGTAGGATCAAATTTTATACATTGCCATTATGTTAACGGAGAAAAACTAACAAATAAAACACGAGAAGCGCATTAATAGTTACTAATATTTCATAATGACTAATACTAAATGTATTGTTTTATAATAGGAACAACCTCGTGGCGCTTTAAAAAATTTTTTACGGAACAAAAAACACATTGTAAAAGCTAAGTTCGGGGTAAACCAGTTTTATATCACTGATTTTTTTACAAACGAGTACGCGAAAACAATATCACATGAAAGATTGGTTGAAAATACACAAGTCAAATAATAATATAAAACCCTTTAAAACCAAACAAGAAACATCTATGAAGAGATCAGTCATCTAGCTATGTTAAATTAGATATTTAAAAGGTTATATTTTATATATTAGGTATTTGGTATAATTTAGCCTGAACGACACCTTATGGGCTTAACAGCCAGGTCAGAAGCCCCACGGTTCATTCATAGCTAGGCCCGGCATGGCCAGGTGGTTAGGACACTAGACTCGCAATCTGAAGGTCGCTGGTTCGAATACCAGTCACACCAAACATGCTCGCCCTTTCAGTCGTGGGGGCGTTATAATGTGACGGTCAATCCCACTATTCGTTGGTAAAAGAGTAGCCCAAGAGTTGGCGGTGGGCGGTGATGACTAGCTGCCTTT
>NW_013665993.1:242087-246147 GCF_000517525.1 Limulus polyphemus | reverse complement strand
TGATCCATAGCCCATAACGCTAACTGCTAGGCCACACTCAGCCGTATACGTTTTAAAAATATAAATAAATCAAATCAAGTAGAACAATACACGCCATTCAGAATTAAATGGAAGTATCAAGCACACAGGATTAACAAATGATGCAAGAAATGAAGGATCCAGCTGTGCGTAAAATAGATGTAGCGCAAAAAAAGTGTAGAATTAAACGAATACAGGTGATAAAAACTGCAAAAGAAAAAAAAAGTATAGATAGATCTTATAAAAACTCGAGGAGCCAGAGCATTACTTTTAGTATTTATAAACTGTACGTGGGAACCAAGGTATATAAGTTTATGTTATAAACTTTTATAGTCGGTGAACGACTGAGGGATAATCAATATACGTTACCTTTATAGCTAGTTTGACTTGTCAAGCTGAGTTGAGAATGTCTCTACAGGCTTCAGCAGCGTGTTATCTGTTAGGCGAATCGTCCGTATACAAAGGAAATATATATATAAAAAACTGGTTCTTGTAACTTCCTTTAAAACGCAGTATAACATGATGACTTTGTTACGAGGTGTTTAGAAATACACCTAAAAGTATCGCTAGAACGGCATCTCGGACATATCGTGTTTTCCCTTTGAAGGCTTACAGTCTAAGTTGACGTTTTAGCTAAGTTCTTGCAATATGTTGACTTCGTAATACTTTTGTCTAATACTGTTGTGCTCTTTTTAATTCTGTACATACTTACACAGTAGAGATAACAGTCAATACTGGACACTAAGTTACATAATGTTATTGCATATACAGTAGTATATAGAGATGAAAAACGTTTTTCATGCTGTAATACGATGGAAGACTGTGATTGGTTAATACAGCTTAATACATCTGTTAGATGGTCAGATTGTCTGCTTTGAATTTCACATGATGCCGCATTATCTAGATGACCACAAGAAAAGAATGGACGATAATTTATATATATATGATTTTCTTTGTTTTCGAAAAGAGTTTAAGCAAGATTGGGTGAAATCGGCCATATTCTTGGAGTAAGACTAGAACTTCAGTTTCGGAACTGTTGTGAATGACATGCATCTCTGTTAATGAACAATAGCACATTCCTCTAATCCTGTCATATTCTGCGGTACTATATTTCATGCAACTCTGTTACTGAACAATAGCACATTCCTCTAATCCTGTCATATTCTACGGTACTATATTTCATACAACTCTGTTACTGAACAATAGCACATTCCTCTAATCCTGTCATATTCTACGGTACTATATTTCATGCAACTCTGTTAATGAACAATAGCACATTCCTCTAATCCTGTCATATTCTACGGTACTATATTTCATACAACTCTGTTAATGAACAATAGCACATTACTCTAATCCTGTCATATTCTGCGGTACTATATTTCATGCAACTCTGTTAATGAACAATAGCACATTCCTCTAATCCTGTCATATTCTACGGTACTATATTTCATACAACTCTGTTAATGAACAATAGCACATTACTCTAATCCTGTCATATTCTACGGTACTATATTTCAGAATCCTTCCCGACCAGCACTATGATAAAACTCATTAAATATTGTCTGTAATTCTTGTTATGATTGTGGCATTTGTTCCCATTCTTCATCTGTAAACATTCGTGTAAGAACAAGTAAAATGATATTTCCTTAATCGTTATTACATTGCTATTTGTTTAGCAGTATTTCCAAAGTGTCAGTATCGATGTACCCACTGTGTATACGGTTGTTATATTATATGAAGACATGCACCTAATATATATATATATATATATACAAGATTAGTAAAAATTGTTCATTTTAAAGGTTTGTTTGTTTGTTTTTAAGCTAAGCACAAAGCTCCACAATGGGCTATCTGTGCTCTGCCCACCACGGGTATCGAAACCCGGATTCTAGCGTTGTAAGTCCGCAGACAAACATTTTAAAAGGGGAGATAGGGAGCGTTAAAAAAAGGACAGAAACGAGTTGACTCAAAATGCTAATATTATATTTTCAAGCCTACAACTTACATTATTTACATTATTTTCTCAAGCCACAAATCCCTATTTTGACTCCGTGTCTACAATACTTATCAATTTTAGTGGAGTCAAAAAAGGGACTTGTAGCTTGAAAAAATAATGAAAAACTATTTCCAGCCTTGTTTGTTTACCTTTTTTAAAGTCCCCGGTTGTAGGCTTGAAAATGTAATCTTTGCATTTTGATTCAACTTGTTTCTTTACTTTTTATTATTCCTATTCCCCTTTTTAAATTAAGAATGTTTTCTAATCTTGTTTCTTAACTTTTTGTTCTGTCCATTTATGGAGAATAAATTTTAAATTACACACGTGCATATGCGTTCAGTTGAATGCTACATGTTTTTCAACAGTTTATTGCTGTGTTGGAGTTTTTTCCATCCAACCACCACACTGAACTTATTCAAAATATATAACAAATATACAATAAAGAATAAACACATGTCATGGTATGTAACTACAACAAACGATATGCAACAGTAAAATCGGGAATCTTTCACATGGCAGTTTCCAATTAATGCTCTAGAAAAATACATAGCTGTAGTTTCCAACTAACGCGTATGCTAGGGGAACATTGGATTTTTGATGGTGGAAAGTGAAGGACTTAGAATATTTCTCAGCACGACAAAATTAAAGAGATTGAATTACATCTGAAAGCACTCTTTCAATTTAATTTTTTTTTTGCAAATTCCTGTGCGATCCCACACTACAGTAGATATCTCTTACAATTATTTTATAGTGGAGTCATAATAGGGATTTGTAGCTTGAGCAAACTGTCAGCAGTACCTTTTTGCTTACCTTTTTGCGATCCATACTTGTAGATTTTAAATTCTCAGTTTTTAATTATCTTGTATGTTAGCTTTGTTAATGCACACCATGGACAAATATATCGCGTGTTTACACGAAATCTCAGGCACAAAGTTACCTGGCTCGGTAAATAATTACTTTAAAAGACACGAAGTTTTATTTAAAGCGATGTTTTAGACGTATTTGTTTTATTTGAAAAAGCTGCTTTTCTACTGCTAAAATGTTATATGCGCTTAGTGGGGGTTGTGTCTTGCTCTAGGCTTTAACACGCGTCGAGTACAAAAGTAGCCGCTCATTACAACATGGCGCCTACTATGCATTTATAACCACGTAAATCAACTTTCAGTGAAAAATAATCAACTTTTAAATATTTCATGGACATTCACAGCGTTTCATATAGTATATCGCTCTAGGTTTTGGTGCAAAATACCCAGCTAACTTTACTGTAAGCTTGTGAAACAGCAATATGAATAATAATAATATGAACAAATGGGAAATTTTGATTTTGTGTAACAATTGTAAAATCACTTCTTATGTTTATTATCAATGTTTGGGTGGTCTTAACTATTGAAAATGAAGGTTTTTCGAGTGTTATTTCAAGAATAAGTCGTTTTTTAACGTGGTTTTTGCCCGAATGTTCTATTATAGTTTTGAGCAAATTCCTGTGCGATCCCTATTATGAACCACAATCGGGTTTCGCGGTAGAGATAAAAAATAAATGGAAGAAACAGAACTAACAGTAGTGAAAATTCTAGTGGATGACTAATAGTTAATTTTCATCGTTAGGTATTCAGATTTTATCCTTTAAATAAATATATTTAGTGAAACCTGTTTTGAAAGTTTGTATGGCATGATTACAATATATTGGATTTGCCGACACAAACACCGAGTACACGTCAGACCAATAGTACTATAGTTGAACCTTGGGTATTAACATCTATTGATTGCTACAAGGAAGCATGGTATATATACATCCATTTATACATAGATAACTAATCATTCGATCTAAGATTCTATAAAAATATTTTTTAAATTCTGAATTTATTCACGACAATATGGTGCTGTTTGTCTCATTTTTTTCCTGTTTAGCTCAGTTTGTCAGAAGTGAATATATGGTAGCTTACGCAGGCAATAAAACCAATCAGTTTTACTCAAGATATACTTATTGACAAGTTTAATAGATAACAACAGAATAAAAACCTTACACACACACACACACACATATAT
>NW_013665993.1:229371-241185 GCF_000517525.1 Limulus polyphemus | reverse complement strand
TTTTATGTTTTTCGGCTTTCATCAGTACCAGCTCTAACCGAATAAATCTTTCTTTCACCACCAGCAGTTAGCATTGTTACACAATTATATTGAAACAATAACCAAAACTGAAGTAATCGCCAAACAAAACCGTAAACGAAATGGAATGCTGTATTTGTATTCTTATACGACAAGTGACAAATCGATTTTTGAAAATGTATAAAGTCATAACACCTAGACCGTATTATTATGTTTTTACTTTTAAATTTTTGTAGTATATATATATATATATATCGTAAAACCATATATTGAGTAAACTTGCAAACCGTTGCTTATAACTATGCTTATTTCTTCGATTAAATTCATTAGTGCTTTATTAGGCACATTCTGATATGAGAGCATTTAAACGAAATTTCCACTGTACACCTTAAGTTTAGGTTACACCTTAAGTACAGTTTAGAATGCATGATGACTTTTAAGATGCTCTCATAATATATGTAGCTTTTCAGTACGCGCCCCCCAGTAGCACAGTGGTATGTCTGCGGACTTATACCTCTAGAAACCGGGTTTCGATACCCGTGGTGGGCAGAACACAGATAGCCCTTTGTGTAGCTTTGTGCTTAATAATAAACAACAACGACAACTTTTCAGTACGCAAACGACAGATAATAATAATAACAGATATAGATTCGTAATTGGTTATTCATTCTCGGACCGGTCGTATCCTAATAGTAGCAAAAACGCTCTCCGGACTCTGGAGTCGTGGGTGCGCCATAACCATTACGTCAAATCCCACTAATAGGTAAATAAAGGTAGTCCAAAAGGTGGCCGTGGATGCTGTTGACTTGCTGCCTTCCCTATGGTCTGTCAGCTCAAAAATAGGGACAGCTATGAGCAGATGGCCCTTATTTAGCTTTTCGCGAAATTCTAAAACAATCTTCTATATTCTGGTACTCGCCTACTTTAAATCTTATTAAAATAAATCATTCTATCAATCGAGCCGAACGTTTTCATACGCATTTTGTCGTTATATAGACTGCAATAAATGCGTCAGGTATAAGAAGTTTAATGTGCAGCAATATATTGCTGTAAGTCTATATATAACAACTGCTATCCAATTCTGTACAGTCATAAAATGTTTGGTGTATGGCAGACATTACTGTTATCAGGTCCTTTGTGGTAATTTGTCGACTTTACTACCAATTTACTACCTAGAACATATTTATAAGTTGTTTCTTTGTGGTAATTTGTCGACTTTACTACCAATTTACTACCTAGAACATATTCATGAGGAGGTTCTTTGTGGTAGTTTGTCGACTTTACTACCTAGAACATATGTATAAGGAGTTTTTTTGTGGTAATTTGTCGAGTTTACTACCAATTTACTACCTAGAACATATTTATAAGAAGTTTCTTTGTGATAGTTTGCCGACTTTACTACCACATTACTACCTAGAACATATGTATAAGGAGTTTCTTTGTGGTAACTTGTCAACTTCACTACCAATTTCTGTCACTTTTCTAGCTCTCTGCTCATATGCACTGTGTGAAAATGCATGTCGTTTCTCATACATTTGGTATACATTTGGTATCTCTGTAAGATCTCGATACTTCATTTTGCGTATTTTTTTGTGCATATTTTTATATAATTGTGTAAATTTTACACTTACCTTCACTAATGTAAGGACGATAAGAATGACGACCACCCGCGTAGCACTTGTTCTTAAACGATATCTAGAACATATTTATAAGGAGTTTCTTTGTGGTAACTTGATAACTTTACTACCAATTTACTACCTAGAACATAGTTATAAGGATGATTTCCCAGGGCCTCAAAGTGAACACTTAATACGTGGATTATGATTCCCAGGGCCTCGACGTAAACATTTAAAGTGTGGATTATGATTCCCAGGGCCTCGAAATGAGCACTTAATACGTGGATTATGATTTCCACGGCCTCAGAGTGAACACTTAATATGTAGATTATGATTCCCAGGGCCTCGACGTAAACATTTGAAGTGTGAATTATGGTTCCCAGGGCCTCGAAATGAGCACTTAATATGTGGATTATGATTTCCGGCTTCAGAGTGAACACTTAATATGTGGATTATGATTCGCAGGGCCTCAAAGTGAACACTTAATATTTAAAATGGATCAACAAATTGCTCCATAATACATAAGTTAAACAACCTAATCCACTACCTATTGCTGATCTTGCAACCAGTGAACACGACAACAACAACAAGAAGCATATACTAGGAAGCTTAATTGTGCAAGAAAAAAACACAACTAACGACTTCGATCTTATTTTATTATCAATGATTTTACTCATTTGTACGGAGTGTATAAGAGTCTGCAAGCACATTCACACGAGTATATATATATATATGTGTGTAGATAGGAGTGACAGAACTTGGTAGTCAGGTCGACAAATTACCACTAAGAAAACTCCTTATAAACACGTCGTTTATAAGTATTGTTTAAGAATTAGTGTAATATTGGCTTATTCTAACAAATCTGATCAGAGAAGGTATATAAAAGCAATATGTAGATAAAAACATAGAAAAATAATATTTATGTATGTTTTCCTTCTGGTATAAAACTATAACAGAAAAAATAACCCAGTGTAATAACATGTGATAACCGCAGAAACAAATCATGAACCGGTCGAATAAAATATGTACATAACCAGGAATTACACTGTCTGTCAATTTGAAATCTGCGTCATTATCGAAATACAGGAAGTTTATACTTTTATTTTCCTGATAAGAAAATAGTAATAAAAAATCAGGCAATTGTGTTTTAGCAACAGCTTCAGTTATATAAATATCTGGGATTTCCTGAAGTTTGCAGTTTGGCTGAAACGTTTTCCATATTAGAACTTTCTCTTTTATTCATCTTTTTTCTTCTGACAGCCAAGAACTTCAATGACGTTTAGTGTAAAGTTTCTCTGACAGAGCATCCTATTTGTGCAATATTTGCTCAGATGATGTTGGTTTTATCTTGTCTCTCAGGACTTTGGAATGTGATCACGCCGCAGTATTATCTCACAAGAGAAGAAATCGTGAAACCTAAGGTATCCCTGGTAAAAAAAAATGAAAACACAATAAGCTTGCTTACTTAACCGACTGAATAACAGTAAAAGTTTAAGTTTCTAATGTAGTAATATTGATCTTTAACTTTAGATTATATTCGAAAAAATTACACCAGATAAAAGTGTCCAATGTTTCAATGAACGGTGGTCGTCATTCTTAAGGTGTCATGTGACTTCACTCCTCACTGTGAATCTTAGGATCCATGTTACATGACGAATAATATGTTTTCCGTCACGTGCCTTTACTCCTCACTGTGAATCTTAGGATCCATGTTACATGACGAGTAATATTATTTTTGCTTAAATTTGTTTTTATAATAATGTTCAATTAATTATTTCATCTGTAACATTTAATTAATCCTTTATCAGGTGACTAATTATAACTTTCTGCTATTATGGACCACCTTTGTCTAACTGGCCACAACATTAATTAACTATAATAAAGTGAAGTTTCTGGACACAACAACCAGTTTTGATAGACGGATATTTGAAGTGGACTGACATATTACTCCAAGTTAAACAACCCTTGTTATCTACATAGGGTCTCACTCTGCTTATTTGTTGCACATTTTTATATTGTTATGTAGATTTGACACCTAGATTCTCTAACGTCACGAAATATTACTCGTCATGTAACATGTATCCTGAGATTCACAGTGAGGAGTAAAGTCACGTGACAAAAAATATTACTCGTCATGTAACATGTATCCTGAGATTCACAGTGAGGAGTAAAGTCACGTGACAGAAAGAATAGTTACTCCTTAGTAAAATATATAATGACGCATCGAAAAGAGTAGAAACAGCCAATGTTAGTTTTATTGAAATTATTTTTACACCCATATTACACATATGGAATCCTACACGACAACAGTTGGATTTAGTAACACAAGAATCATGTAACAAGTGTTTTTAAATAATTCGGTCAGCACCCGACTGTCCAACATCTAATCTACTACAAACAAACTTTCATAACAGTACCGCCTTTGTAAGGATAAGAATTTACACCATTCAGCCATCTGCCATCCAATCCACCAGAAAAAATCTTCAAGGCATTAGTATTTTCTTACTAGCGTCTATTATACACACCACCTGACTGTCCAACATTAAATCCACCTAACAGTGTTATATTCTTCTTAACAACAATAATAAGTGACAACAATACTTTCTTATGAATGGATAGTGTTAATTCCGTATGGCTCTCTGTCTTCCAAACCGTTAAACTAACTTTCGAAACAACAATACTTTCTAAAAGAAAGGTATCTGCATACCATCTAGTTGCCACTGTATATGATTCATCAAAACTACTTTTTAATAGCGTGATATCTGGATAGCGTGTTGTCCAAGCCATCTAATAAGATAGAAGAGCCCGTCACGTTTACGTATTATCTGCCTATTCAGTCCAGCACAGAAAATTTCCCGACAGAAGCACTTCCTTGTTAACGGCTGGTATGGATGTCATCTGTCTGTCCATCATCCATTTCACCAAGGAAACTTTAACAATAGTACTTAATAATTGAATAGCGTGTCATCCAATCCATCTAAAAAAACAAAGTATATTCATAATAAAATTGTTCGTGTATTTCACTCTCTGTCATCCACTTCGAACAAAAAACAAACAAACAATATAAAATAAGTAGTTCCCGTTCATGTGATGTTGACAACGCGTCTTTAAAATTAGAGAATGTCATGTAAAACATTAAAAAAAAATTGAGGTATGTCCCGTAACATCAAAAATTAACCTGTACAAATGTTTTGAAGAAAGAGAATAATTTAATCTAGTGAGTTTATGTAGTAAGTTCTCTCGAGTCGTGTCACTGTTCCACTTATATATAATCCTCCATACTTTTAATTAATACTTATCACTGTAAGCAACACGGTTTGTATAATATTATAATATAATATAATAGTATTATATGATATATTCTTAGCAAGCTAATGACAAAAAAAATCGTGTTTTTATAGCGAAAATATTTTTACTTGATAAAAATGCCCTTTCTCAACTGTTCACCAAACTTTAAATGCGAAGGGTAAAAATACGTATTACATGCCAAGTTTTTTGAACATGTACATGTAATTTACTGTAGAGTTTATACTCTTACCAAACTTCTGAGATATGAGTTCACATTAACTACGTTTGAAAGAAACAGATACATTTGATGTTAAAACAGCATTCTAAGTATTCCAAGTGTAAGGAAATGTCGTGGCTTGACTACTATGTTATAAGATACATTTGATTAAAACAGCATTCTAAGTATTCCAAGTGTAAGGAAATGTCGTGGGTTGACTACTATGTTATAAATTTAAGGTACGCATATATATTCTTGTAAGATGAAGTTTTGACGTTTATAGAAATCTCCACACACACACATACATATACACATATAAATTTAAATTTAGTAGTTAAATTGTACTTTAGATTTAGCAGTTAAATAAAAGCCCATACATAGTCAGTTTATGATATTTGCCAACAAGATTCATACACAGTTTTCTTTTTTAACACAAATACGTTTTAACATACACACAACAGTACAATTTACAATAACAATTATTACAAACAATGATTTATAAACAAAAGTTTCACAGACTTACAAGTAATATAAAGTCTTCTTTCTAGTTTGGAACTCCTTTGATATCTTATCGAGGGTTCACGATGAGTGAGTTAATTACGAGTTGATGTAGGTACGATTCGCCGGGAAGCTAGCTGGCTTTGTCCTTTGTCACACACTCTGAGTTTTCCACCGTTGAAGTTAGGTAATCTGTTCGTAAAAATACTAATGTCCGATGAAAATCCACTGAAGTTAAATGAGTTGTAATGTTCGAACTTTGTAAATGCTCCTGGTCAAATATTTGAAGTTTTCTGATTGATAAGCGTTATAACAACCACAGTTATAGCTTCCAAAGTTTATAGCACACTGACAAAATCAAACTAATAATAGCTACTCTCTCTTTTGGCGCGTCGCGTTGCTTATATTTATAGTCGTGGGAAGGTTTTCTAGAAAATTTAGAATACGTAACAATACTGAGCGCAATTTAATCATTTACGTATATACGTATATTGTTGATTCTTACTCTCGAGAATCTTCTACAATATTGGTGAATAGGCGGGAGTTTCGTAATACATATTTAACACGATAAGCTATGCATGTTTTAAAATATAAATGTAATCTAAACAAACGTTGATATTAAAATAAATATAAAACAACAAATTCGTTACAAACGCTAGAAATAATTGTAGGAACCATGGGGAAAAGTTTTACGGCAATCTTATGAAAATAAAATGCACCAGGGCACAGTAATATGATAGTTTAGACTGTGATCTCTTGACATCCAACCGATAAGAAAGTACCACATTAATATAAGGCCTAAAAAAGTACAATCAGTCATAAAATATGCCCAGTATTAGTAGTACAGACGAAATCATGGCTTCCGGGTCCGAAATACCGCATGTCAAACTTGTAGAAATGGAATTTTTGACTGGTAAATGATACCTCATCCAAACTTTTCTGTCAGACATCTTCTTTCAGTAGGATCTGTGTACGAGACTCTGAAGAGGGTATGTGAAACTGCTATTGTTAAAAATAAAAGTAGTCAAGGTATAAAACCAAAACTCTCCGAAGTTTCTCAAGTTATGTTCTTTACGACGGTTTAGTTTTTGCCACAACTTTACTGTAAGCACATGTGTGAATGTTACATCGAAAACATTAAGATATACATTATTATGAATTTTTCTCAATGTTCGTGTAGCTGCTCGAAAAACGCTGCTGATAAGAGATAATTTGAAGATTAAAGTGAGCATCGGATCACAAGCAGTGGAATGAGCTGGAGATATGTATGTGTTCTTTGCAGATGAATTGAAGTTAACATTTTTCGTGTATAATAAACGACAGTTTTTTTTCTTCGCGGTAGAGAGGAGGACAGAAGCATAGTAAATTTATAGCACCTACAGTGAAGCTTGGGCTACATCGCAGCCAACATTATCGGTGATCCACAAAAAACTGTTGGCACCTTCACTGCTGACAAGTAATGAAAACATCTGATCCATCATGCCACTCCCCCTGGAATATGGCTGGGGATTCATACATCTTACAGCCAGACAATTATCCGAAGCACAAAGTAAATGTGATGAAACGATATATTTCTAGAAAAGTAGCCAAAGGAACACCCACAACATGCCTGGTCCGCACAAAGTCCTGAGTTGGGCAATCTTAAAACTGTAGCGGCTTATAAGAACTGAGAAGGTCAAAAGACAACCAAACAATTTGGCTATATTGCAGAGAGTGATATAGAGGACTTGGAAAAATATTGCTTAATATGGTATCATGAAAACGAGGTGTAATTCTTGTATATAGAATCCCGGTTCATTGAAATGCTTTTGCGCCTTTGTTTTGTATTTTCTGTGATAATATTTTGCACCATTATTCAACTCCCCATCAAGTTACAATCACTCACTGTTTGTGACTCGTGTATGTGTACGATTTGAGTGTTTCTATAATTATTTCCATTACTACACTTTTTATCATATCAGTTTCATATGGTTTGTCTTACTGCATATCAAAGATAACTATTTTTTTCCAGTTCAGTATAGTGGAGCATCGTACTTATTACAGAGAAATGAATGAAATAAATATTTCAAAATAATCTATTGATTTTAGAACATCGTGTTTAATGTTTCGAATAAAAAACAAACAATATCCGAGATGAGGCTATAAAATTGAAACAAAATCTTCACCGTTTGTGGTTGGATCACTATAATTTAAAAATTAACTGACACTCTTGTTCGTTTGTTTTTGAATTTTTCGCAAAGCTACACGAGGGCTATATGCGCTAGCCGTACCTAATTTAGCAGTGTAAGACTAGAGGGAAGGCAGCTAGTCATCACCACCCACCGCCAACTCTTGGGCTACTCATTTACCAATGAATAGTGGTATTTACCGTCACATTATAATGCCCCCACGGCTGAAAGGGCGAGCATGATTTGGTGGGACGGGGATTCGTACCCGCGACCCTCATATTGCGAGTCGAGTGCCCTAACTACCTGGTCATGCCAAGCCCATTCTCTTGTCCATTATTTATTTGCCTATAATAAAGGCAGAAAAAGTAAAGCACAGACAGTAGCGTGTATCATAGACCTATCTGTAACGAGAAACACTTGTATACGCCAGAAATCACCTATTTGTGCTTCATTTAGATACATGTGTTATTTGTTCGGTAATCGGCTAGCGCAGATAGCCCTCGTGTAGCTTTGCGCGAAATTCAAAAACAAACGAAACAATGAGACATAATATTCGTATACGTAAAATAAAATGATCTAAAATATTCATACTTCGCCTTCCCAATCTAGTTATTTTGTATATTAAATTTATTTTTATTACTTCAAACTTCAATGACTTAGAAATCTATTGGAAATCAATAAGGTTTAATTTCAGTTTGTTTGTTTGTAATTATGCACAAAGCTACACAATGGGCTATCAGTGCTCTGCCCACCACGGGTATCGAAACCAGGTTTCTAGCGTTGTAAGTCCGCAGACATACCGCTGTGCCACTGGGGAGCATTCGATTTCATTATCATTCTGTAAGCAACAAGTTAATATTATGTATTATACTTAATGTATTAAATACTTTGGAATTCGTGGGGCAGTGATTACCATATTTTATTGTGCGCGTTGACATATAATTACTCATTTATTCTGCGTAAACTAGTGAGATAAGTACGACCCCCCCTCCCCTCCTCCGATGACTCAGTGGCAAGTTGGTGTTATTGTTTGTTTTAGAGCAAAGCCACATTGGGTTATCTGCTGTGTCCACTGCGGGGAGTCGAACCCCGGATTTTAGCGTTGTAAGTTCGTAAACTTACCGCTGTCCCACCGGAAGATTAAGGGCAAATCTCTTGGCTTATAGCGATAAGAATTGGGTTTCGATACTCTCGATGGGTACAGCACATCAAGCCAATGGTATACATTTGGACTTGACAACAAACAGATATATGAACAAAATGCATTAGTAAACCGCATAAGCTTGCAGGAAAAGATGAAGTTAGAGCACAGAAGTCATCATTCTATACCTTGAAAAATAAAATAATGAAAGAATAACTTGTACAAGATTGGATTTTTTCCAGTTTGCCTTTAGAAATGGAACATTAAAAAATATGTTTGAAATGAGTAAACCTTACGTGTATAATCGCATATGCATGTGGGAAACATCTGTGTGTGAATAAATATTTTTATCTAGACACCGGAAATGTCTACTGGCATAAAACGCAATTAAAAACTGAAAAAAAAAAATCCTATAGGTAAGCATAAACTGTATTCAACAACTATCAGTACCGTCAAATTCCACATTGAAATGTTACATCAAGTGAAATATGACAGTATCTTTGAAGCGTGCTCAAAGACCTGAAATATTGGACGAACTTAAGTACATCTGTAATTTCATAATGTCTCTGTAGCAGGTTATATATATATATATATATAAGAAAACACGAATCCTTTATTTTTCACCCCAACTGTTCTTTATTTACCAAACTATTTTATTTTGCCTGTTTCGATACATCACAGGCTACTCTTCAATACAAAAAACTATAGAAACAAATAAACAACTAAACATTTTTTGAAAAGTAATATATTTATATAAGATATACAAATTTTCTTTTTCAATTTAAATCTTTTTAATTTTATATTTTTAGTTTTTTACTGATTTTTTACTCTGTTTTCAAAATAAATTATTTTATTACTAACGTTTCAAATCAAAATATAATTATGAAGTCTGTAAATTAATGTAAACATTAACATATTTTTAACGTTAATTAAGGATAAAATTAAACCCAATACCCAAATCCTACAGATATTATTTTTGAAAAATGTCTTACTTACTTTGTCCTCAATAACCTTAATGTTATTTTTTTTTGAGCCATCGCTCACGTCTGTATCGGGATTTAGGTCCTGACCTGGAGGAGTCAGATTCTCCTGGACCTTTCTAATCAATCAAAGTTTTCATTGGTGTTTCGGTCGCGACCTTTGGGGAGGATGGGGGTCAGGTACATTTTTGACCTCTTTCCCCATGGAGCTCTTCTGCAGTATACTTAAGCGACATCTAACGTACACGTCAAACCATTTCCCTCTATCTCTTAAACATGTCGCCTTCTAACGGCTTTTAGTTAAAATTTAAAGACAATTTAAAACGGTCAATTTAATATTTGTTTAAATATTTATCTTCTTTCTTTTTCATTATAATTTCGAAAAGAAAAACTTTGAAAAAGGTTCATTCAACCCACTGACTTATAGAAATAGAAACATCTATATACCGAAAGGGAACACTTTTCCGGACACCTATGTAAGTTAATTCTTAGTTTCAAATCATGAGTTTTTCCAACACACAGTTCTCCACATATAGAACATTTTGAAACATAAACTACAATTTTAGCATTACAATCAAAATAAATTTTCACTTCAAATAGTTCCTGCCCTTTTGGTCCAATAATTATATTTTCTAGTTTAAAATATCAGTTTGTACACATTGAACAATTTCTTCTATTACACGATACAATACCATTTTCATTCTTTACTTTAGAATTTTTAAACGTTAACAACATATATATATATATACATTTGGTGGTTGCTCTTTTGGCCAACTTATTTTACAGTTCTTAAAAACAGTCTTCAACTTTTTATCTACAACGTGATTAATTTGTTTATGAACAAAGTTGATATTAACCCATATGTCTGAACAATGAATTGTGGCATATATATATATATATATATATATATAATTCTTATAATGTTTTATTTTAAACGGCCAGGCGTGACCCAGTTCTTAGCGTGCTCGGACTATAATCCGAGCAAAAACACGCTCCGCACTTTGGGGCGGTAACTACAAGAGTAGTCCAAGAGTTGACAGTACGAGCTGTTGACTAGCTAGCTTCCTTTCCTTTTATTTATCAGTTCAACATTTTTATCTGTTAAAAGGTTTTCACCATTTATTAACGATAATATGCGAATTTTCTAACTTTTTTGCGTTTTCTGTAAAAGGAGAGGTTATAAGAGTCAACAAGCAAGTTATTTTTGTATCGAAATATAACCATTATGAAAGGAACCACTTGCGTATGTAGGAAACAAGAAGAGTCTGCTAAACTGATAAACAACACTTGTACATCCTACAGCTGGGTTTGGGTCACATGACTCTCTCATCTTCTCTTCTTTTGCTCCCTTACAGTATAACATTTCCAATGTTACAGAAAAATCATATTGTTCATAAACTTGAACAGGCCGTACTCTTATCTAGAAACGATTAGTTACTAGAAAACATCTTTTACCGTTGAATACTGGAAAATATGTTTAATTTCTTATTAGTTACTGGAAAATATGTTTAAATTCTGATTTCTGCTTGTGTTGCTTGCGGAAGTAAATGATGTTCACTGAAATGGATAGGTATCAAACAAAACAGCTTATGCGCAACGCACAGTAACAATAACCCCAAAATTCAAATTAATAACACATTTCAAGAACACATTATTAAAATGGGTCATTATATATCAGATAGCTTGTTCTTTAGTTAAAAAGCATTGGCTTTAATAATGGTTTGTTTGTTTCTTTGAATTTATGCACAATTGGCTATCTGTGCTCTGCCCACCTTGGGTATCGAAACCTGGTTTCTAGCGTTGTAAGTCCGCAGACATACTACTTTGCCACTGGGGGGGGGGGGGGGCTTTAATAATGGAGCAAAGTTTTGGATTATTCAATTATTGG
>NW_013665993.1:196766-229021 GCF_000517525.1 Limulus polyphemus | reverse complement strand
AGTCATGTTGTTGTTTTTATTGCAAAGCCGCAGATTAGGCTATCTGTTCACCGTGAGGAATCGCACCTTGGATTTCAGCGTTGGAAATCTGTAAACTTACAGTTGACCCAAATAACAAAACTACCTTAAGGAATCTAGAGACCTTGTGACGATATACATATACTATTTGAAAGCATATATTACATTTTTAGCATTACAATAAAAAGAAACGTTCATCTTAAATATTTCTTGCCCTTTCTGTCCTACACTTACATTTCCCAATTCAAGATATTTATTTGTACACATTATTATTTTTTTCTCTTACATGGTGTATAACTTATAATTTTTAAATTAACAATCTATATAAATTTTGGAGTTTATCGTTTAGCTAAAATTATTTTACAATTTTGTAACTTATTATTTACTAGCTTGGTCAATTTGTTTTTTAATAAATTTGATATTAATTTATGTCTCTGAAGGATGAAACTGTTATAAAATATGAAAGAAAGAAAAAAAACGGATTTTGTTTAATGTTGTTGATCAGAAAATTTCCACTTCAACGATTTTATGTATCTAATAGGCTCTAACTTGCTTGTTTTTTCTCTGTTATTTACGTTTACCTTTGAAAGCAGTTATGTAGCCGCAAAAATAGCATAATACATCAAGGAAAAGTAAAAATACCTGACGAGTAGAGATACAACTTCCGTTCGTATCCTTAAACTTACACTGATATAGACAACTACATTTATGGTCGAGTTCAATTTGTCTTTAATAATTATTGTTTATTTTCAGTAACTAAGTACTTGTATGTGTTGTTTGAGTAATAATAAATCTACTAATGCCTATAAATAAAAAGCTTTTTTGTCATCTGAGTAGTTTACCGTCGTAAAACTTCAAGCTTCTCGTACTCACTAACCCTAAGTATCGTTATCCGATGTCTTCTGTTATACGAATATCCTTTTAGTTTTGAAAAGAAACAATAAAAATAATCCCAGGTGTGTGGCTTGCTTTCTAAGTTCTCTAAACTTCGTATTGATATTGTTTGTTCTGAACTACGAAATACTTCATTAGTCGATTTCTTTCCAAGTTACACAAATAAAAGTTAAAAAATATCATTCCTTACGTATTTTCCAAAACAAATTGTGGAAATATAATTAGAGTTACAAATATTACTAAAATTGTGAAATTCGTTGGGCAAACGTGCCCTTAGTGGTTCCCTCCTAAACGTCACTTCCGCAATGTCTGACGTCATCGAACTTGCACACTTCTCTTATTGGTTTAATCATACTCACTAATTAATATACGTTTGCTTAATTGGCAACGGTGCCTTTACATTTATAATTATTCGAGAAGTTACGAAAAATTTATTGTAATTAGAAACTGAACATAATTGTGTTTCGAGGCCAAAATATAAAAACGTTTACGGATTTGATACATTGCATCCCTATTTATATTTGGCTACAATTATTTAAGGTAGATAATTTAAGAGAATTGAATTATAGAGGCTACAGTGCTTAACATAATAACTCTTAAAAGGAATTTCACAGTGAAAAATCGAATTATTCAAAATATAATATTCATATTACTGTACTATATTTTGTTATTGTTATTATTATTATTAAATAGGAGTATGATTATTTTTAGGCATCACAAGTAAATTGTCAAGGAAGCTAATTATTTATAAAACTCTTTTTAATATTATGAGGAAGTAAATAATCTATGAAAAGTATGTTTAATATGTCAAGTTTTTTGTTTTTTTTTGTTGTTGTTGTTATTGTTAAACACACAGCTGCATAATGGAATATCTGCTCTGAGTTATAAGACCTTATACTTGCAACTGAGGGGAGGAGGAATCTGATATAGCGTACTTCAATCAGCTGAAGAATGTTCATACTACAATTCCATACGAAGTCATACCGGTCAAGTCGCCAGACATATAATCTATGGATTTCTATGTTATCGGACTGTTGAAATGAGTCTTGGGAAACCATCATTCTCGCACATTAGACGACTTGTAGAAAGCAAACTGAGAGTAGTGATGTGTTTGTGACACGACAACCTTATAAAATAGCCATTTTCAACGGAAACTACGCAGTGGGGCTATTGTCAAGATGGGAGACCGTCAGATAGAGTACGACCAGACGGAACAACATGGACTGTAACGATGTTATACAAAAAAAAGTATATAACGTGCTCATCCTCTGTACTCTATAAAATTAGATTGAACTGGAGACAAATGTTTAAAGTGAAACAAATCTCTGTTTAAGTAATAAGAGGAGAAATCAGTTTTCTTTTGTATACAATGAATAACACCACTCGAATATAACACTAAAAACTATCAGAACGTACATAATGAAACAGAAGTATGATGGGACCCACGCGACATCTTAAATAAGGGAGTTTATGAAGATTTGAAGCCGTATACATTTTAAGTATGTACATATGATCATTTTTTCGTTTCGTGTGCTGAAAAACTTGTGTTTAGAATATAATTTGTTGTCGTCGAAGGTCATTTATTCATCATTATCAATGTGTGGATTGCTAGCAGGATGGGCAGTAAAGCCTTGGGGCTATGATGTGTCAACTTGTTTCTCACCAACTGAGACGGCCTTGAACCTTATTCATGCGTCTGTTTTTTGTAAATTGGGCAGGAAAGTAATATATTTGGCATAAGTGAGCAGAATCAGAACAGTAACCTTCAACAACAAGTCGTGTTACTGCGTGAAATCACTATAGTAACTCATAAAGCGAATTTTTGGCATACCAAACACGTCAATGCATATTATTTTTATCTATTTTTTTACAGTTTTTGCAACTTAAATGTTTGTAAGTCAGACCTTTTTAGCAAAACACCCTCATTCAGCTAGCAAAGGAAGTATTATTAATACATCATAACAGTGTGGTAATTATTATTATTTTTGCAAGAGACTATAAATAACATTATCCTTGTGGGTTGTGATCAATGACTTCTTTTTCTGATTTTTTATAGAACGCCTCCTCTCTTCTGAACTAAACATTTTCAAAATAACCAAATTAGCTCTTTGTTTTACCAATAATCTCACAAGAAATGTAATTAAACTCTGTACATGCTACATAGATAACAAACATTGAAAAATGTGCAGAATGTCGCTGTGTGTAGGTTCGCGTAAATGTTTTTGCACGTAAAAAGAAATGTGTGCAGCTTGGATGTTATTTATTTTTTTACCTCCAGGTAAAGGACACTGATACACACACGGAAGTCTTTTTATTTCGCATATTTGTTGGGAAAATTGGTCAAGTAATAGATAAAACGAAAAGAACGAAATAAAGGTACAAACTGACTAGCAAACTTACTTGGTTATGTAATGACATGTTACTTTCTGTTATGGCTAAAAATAGTTTTGCAATTTACTTTTCAGTACAAGGTGTAAAAAATGCCCGGTGCTTTTCATTTCCAAATTTCTGTTGGTTGTAGTGGGGTTTAAAAGTAAATAATAAAAAATTAAAGTCGTAAAGCTACTTATCTGACGCGAAATTTAGCTTCAATATGAGTTTTGGCTTCTATCTTTGCATTATAGCAACTTATCTCCAAAGATCAAAACTACACAGAGTTCTTGTGAGTTTTACTTAAGTGTCACTAAACTTAGAGTAGTTATTTTGCCACGAAGTTTAGTGGTGCATGAAATTTCAGAATATCAACTAAAAATAATGGTTGCATTCACTAGAATATTAAACAAGGTTTTGTTTTTATTTTCTGAAACATTTGTACGTATTTTATGCCGTGGGTCCTGACTATGCATAAAAAACTATGATGTTACAGGTAATTATCGCTTCAATGCTGTTTTATAATATTTTTACAGCGAAACTAAGTCACGTTATGAGCCGTATATCCTAGTTATGTGTGTTCAGTAGCCTAAAACAACGCTAACATGTAGAGAAAAGTGAAAATCATTTATTATACTTTAATGCAAAACGCGATTTCGATAACAAAACAATATTGATACTAATTTTGTTGCAGTTGTGTTTATGTCAGTATTTTTAAGCATATTGTTGGTCGGGGGAAAATATATTTACTCTTAGAGGGAAAATTTGGTAATTATACAGCTGGGGTGACTTTGCGATTATATGTCTGTACGGTGCATTAATATTCTTCTTTTGAAATTTATATTGGAGCTAATATTTTATTAATTGTGCATCTATTAGAATTTACTATTCGGATTATTTTTAGTTTCAACAGCAAAGTTGTATAAGGAAGTCCTTTGTATTTGGCTCGGCATGGCCAGGTGGTTATGGCGCTCGACTCCCAATCTGAGGGTCGCGGGTTCGAATCCCCATCACACCAAACATGCTCGCCCTTTCAGCCGTGGAGGCGTTATAATGTGACGGTCAATCCCACTATTCGTTGATAAAAGAGTAGCCCAAGAGTTGGCGGTGGGTGGTGATGACGAGCTGCCTTCCCTCTAGTCTTACACTGCTAAATTAGGGACGGCTAGCGCAGATAGCCCTCGTGTAGCTTTGCGCGAAATTAAGAAAACAAACAAACCTTCGTATTTTTCTTCACCTGAGAGTTGTTGGGGAAAACATAGTTTAAACTGAAATACATATAAATATTTCAATACTCAGCGGATCACGGTGGATCATTCTTTCTGAAACAATGAAATATGTGAGTTGATTAAGGCCTTTATATAACAAATACTATACCATTTCATCATTTACTTCTGCTGTTGTTATTATTATTGTAAGAGTGAAACAGTTAGAGTATTTAACCAACCGTACTTCCTCGGTTTCTGACGTAATCAGTCGTAGTGCAACATTGGCATAATTTTGTTAAGGATCGTCCTACAGAAGAAGGGCTTTGTTGGTAAATTTACAAAATAATTACTTCAATTCACGAGCCATCTAATATTCGGTTTTATTGTTAAGGATCGCCCTACAGAAGAAGGGCTTTGTAGGTGTAATAATAAAATAATTACTTCAATTCACGAGACCTACAAAGCCCTTCTCCTGTAGGACGATCCTTAACAATAAAACCGAATATTAGATGGATATTTATAATATAATTACTTCAATTCACGAGCCATCTAATATTCGGTTTTATTCTGAATCGATTTCACATACGTGAAATGCCCTCTTTTATGCTGTACGTCACAAGAACTGACGCCACGAAAAGATATTCCAAATCATGCCAGTAGTGATGCAACATTCAACAGTGATATTTAATAAGTAAACCCAAGTCCAGTCAAGCTGCGAATAAGGAAGCCACTCTCACACTGTTTACATACAGAAATGTATCAAAACAGTATTTCCAGAATGATTCAATATATGATCTCAGTCACGGAGTTCTCAATCCCGAAGTGTCTGAGATTATCCCACATCAAAAGGATCTAATAATTCACGTGAAAATAAAAAATGAATCCCTCCTTTTCACCCAACTCACCGCACACAATGTTATCCAGGTTCTACATGAAGTATGATGACGGGTTCTACATTAGCCAATACAAATGAATATAACGTTGACAAAACCCAGCATTTCTGCTAATATGATGGATTGTACATCAACACAAAAAACTATAATGATAAATATTTAGAATGCCAATTCTCGTCTGTAATGACTTGTTTCACATCCAAGTATTCTCTCATGATGAACCTATATCTGTGAAACTATAAAAAAAAACAACCCTCCCATAATATCAGCTCGACAAGAACAACTAATACATGCAGTTGAATGTCTGTTTATTTTTCTTTCTTTCTCTCTCGGCCTCTTACCTAAATGGTTTCAAGTGTGGCATAGCTACTCTCATGATTGATAAACTGACTACTATTAAAAATACACGTTAAATTACACACTTACGAACTGTTAGGTGATTGCATTTCTGTGTAGCTGGCCAATTGTATATATGACTAACAAATATTGCAGTAAAACACGTGTGGTTTTGAGTCTATAAAATATTACTATAAAAACTTTTATCTATAAGACGGAAGATTACTGTTTCCAGATATGCGTCTGTAGCTTGCAAGGTCTTAAAAAATGACAACATTTTTCACACTGCGCTTCTAGTAAAACAACATGCATGCTCCACATTCCTGTAGAGAATATTGCATAAATAGCATTTTTGTGTCGTACCAGACATCCTGATAACTAACTGAATGAAAGTTTGAAAATGCACGAGTAGATCTAAAAAAAGAAAAAAAGAAAAATCCCTCACAGTTAAGTGCACTAGTATGAAATTAAACTGATTTATTGGTGTTACTCTATGTAAATCATATACTTATAATTCTTGGTATATATTAATATACAAGAGTCAAAGAGTATGTGAACACTTAACTAAACTACCTAAGAGTATGTGAACACTTAGCTAAACTACCCATGATTCTTTGTATTTGTGCAAGAATTTGAAAATAAGGCTACATTGAGGAAAGCAATTAAACATTTGATACCTTCTCCTCTCCAAGAACAAGCTGGACTGAATATCATAAACATGCCAGAATAAAATTTTAATAGGGTATATTCTACAAAACTAAGCTAATATAAAAACTGTTCTCGGGTACATAAAGAAAGACAATAGTACAAATATTATACTAACAGAGAAAGGTAATGTCACTGTAATTGTGGCCAAGGAAGAATAATACATCATCTATCTTCAATTGAAAAGATTAAACTTAACTCAACAACTAACACGGAAATATATATATATATATATTAACCACTTAAAGAACTATCAAAACTAGCCGGAGCAGAAGTAGTCACGTAATTAACAGTACATCATAGCATCACCCCACAGATCTATGGTTTTCTTAAAAATCATAAACAAAGCTATTCTCTAAACTCCACAGTTAACTTCAAAGATTCACCACGTCACATCTCTTGGCTGAATGCCTTGAAGATATAATATCCCCATTAACCAGTAAAACAGCCTCACATGTTAATAACTCAACCTAACAGCAGGAACGATAACCTCACAAGATACCATTATCAGTTTCAATGTAACTAATGTATTCCACGTTTATCAACACTTGAAATACTACAGGCATTCCGCCAACAGCTCGAAAGTCTAAGAACTTAAAACAATGTAGCGAACTGAAAATCTCCCTGTATCAACACAAGATACTTCTAACGTGAAGGAATATACTGTCAACGAGATAAGGCCTAGCCTATGACCAGTGCTAAGTAACTTGTACATGGAATATTTCAAAGTTCACACACCGAAAACGTCTACTTTGAGACCAAGGATTTGGCTCAAATTTGATGAGGATGTAATCTTAATGTGACCACACAAACTTCAGACAAGATTCCAGAATTCATGAAACACTTGAATAGACAGCATTCAACGATAAAATTCAAGACAGGAAAAGATAAAAGCTCCAATTTGTAGATGCAGTGGTCACCAAGACATATAACTTGTCTATCCACAGGAGTCTACAGGAAACCTAGGTACAAGTAAGTACATCAGTTATACAATAAACCACTCCAACAGTGTAAAAACGATCTAATCTTAAGAAAAAATAATTTGTAATATAGAAGACGCTAAAAAGAATGTGGGGAAACATATCACTTTGAATCCCTTTGATAATGGATGACCTAAACACTTGACAAAAAAAAGAAGACACGATTTCCGCATGTTGAAGGTATTTCCGAAAATATACAAAGTATATGCAAACAATAAAAAGTCAGGACAATATTTAAAGCCACAGATAATACAGACCAAACCACCTAAAGATCAATTGGAGAGTGAAACATTTGTAATATTCTTGTGGTTATATACTTAACACACTGGAGAAACGAAAAGACCAACAAAAGACACAGAGGACTGTAATCCCGATCTATTCGCAGTGTTCCATGATGTTAGAGAAGAAAATCATACAATAAAATGTAATAACTCTAAAATAATAGAATATAAACCACACGCAAGAAAAAAAAACATTCAAATAAGCGATAACATATTGAGTCAAACTAGCGTAGAAGCCAGCGACACGTGGACACACTTCTTGAGGTCATTGTCTAACGAATTTATTGTTATGTATTTATTTTTTATATGGATGCTGTTTAGATTAAATTTGTATTTAAAAATATGCGTAACTTATAATGTCAAACATGTATTGCGTGTAACGAATTTGTTGTATATTTATTTTAATGATAATATTTGTTGGGATTGAGTTTATGTGTAAAAACGTGCCTTGCTTACCGCGTTAGTTACGTATGGCGAAACACCCGCCAATTCTCCAAGGTTGTAGAATATTCGTGAACGCAAGAATCGACAATATATCCACTTCCGTAACCGGTTGAATATAATTTAGTATTGTTGTCCGATCTTTCGAGAAAACATTTCTCGCATGTATGAAAAGACCAAGGCCAAAGAGAGAGTATAATAAGTCTGCTAGGAACCTGTTATAACCGTGTACGCTATAAGCCGTGATTTTGCTAACCCTTATCAACCTGAAAATATACGACATTTGACCAGGAACAGTTATAAATTTCGAACGTCAGTGAATTCTCATCGGATGTTAGTATCGTTCCGAAAATACTACTGAATTATCATCGGACATTAGTGGTTTTATGAAAATATTATCTTACTTCAACGGTCTAACAATTCAGTGTCTGACAAAGTTAGCTAGCTTCTTGGCAATTGTACGTACATTGACTTCAAGTTAACTCGCTGGATATCAAGGAGACTCTGAACTAGGAAGAAGATTTTATGTTATTTGTAAGTTAGTGAACTCTTTGTTTGTAGTAATTAATCGTAATAGTTGCTGTTGTAAATTGTACTGTTGTATATATATATATATATTAAAACGTATTTGTGTCTAAAACAAAAACGGTGTGCACCAATCTTGTTGGCAAATAGCGTAGATAAAATAAAATATCGGAATTTTGCAATTAAATTTATAATTTATAGCTATCTTGGTGAACTAAACCTTTTTTTTTTTATTCGGGATATCAAAGGGCAATTCTTGTGGATATCAGAGGTCCGGGGGGGGGGGGAGAAATGACAAACAATTGTACGAGCTCTGCTCTTGTACTATTTGTAATAGAAGCAAACAATAATAACAAGGGATCTTATTGGAACACTAGCGAACCCGTGGATCTATGGTCCACATTTACAGGGCCTCTATGATGCAAGTTTAATTTCTTTAACCGAGTTACGAATGGTAATTAGCAGGCCTACTTATTTACGTGCTCTAAGGTAAATTAACGCCAACTTTGGGGTCCGTTTCAAGGAATCCCCGTAAAAGAGTTTTCGTAAAATACCCGGATTCCCTAAGGGGTTGGGTGAAAAGTTTTACCATATGCAAACCGCTGGGCCGAGACGATTCGTTTAGCCGAAGCCGAGTTAAATAGTTTAATTTTAATAGTTGCATTGTAATTTTCATTGTAAAATCAGTCTGTGATTAATTTGTGATTTTAGCAATGAGGTAAGATAAAACTGTGACCCAATAAGTTATTGTTAGTAAAACAATGTTCTTCAAGAGTATTATTAAATGTATTATCCCTGAAGAAGCTGTAAAAGCGAAACGTTGGTAGTAATAAAAAACAAATATATTTACATCTGGAGTGTAAAGATCGTTTACCTAAACTTTTATCATGCATAGTACTTTAGTAATACAAACAAAAGTATAACTTATTATTTAATTTCTGTTGTGCACATTGGTGTATAGAAGACATTTTAATAGAAATAAACGACCTTATAACATAGAATTGTTGTTTTTATTTAATTAGACACTCAACATTTCGTTTTACAGCTTGTTCAGGAGCGTTTCACTAAAATATAAATGCAAGTTACGGTTTGTGTTTTAGTGGAACGCTTCTTAAGAAGCTGTAAAGCGAAGCGGCGGGTATCTAATTAAATATAAACAGTTTGGTGTTATAAGGTCGTTTGTTTCTAGTAGTAAAAGTATATCTTACTGAAAAGGAGTGCGATCAGAGAAAAAACAACACCAAACAGATGTGAATATTTTTTCTGTTAAACTTCTCAGCAAATCAACAAAGTTTTTGGCAATGACTTGATTTTATTTCCATTGAACTATAAAGCTGTCAGAACGAGTATATGTGATTTTTATTAGAGCATAAAAAGCGTAGAATCAACATTAAGTCTCTGTTTCAGAACCTTTAATAGAATGTTTTAAGTTACGTTGATGTTATTTTTCTTAGTTTATATATCAAGAAACGTGAATGTTTAAAGATATCCCTACAAGTGTATTGTATCCGTAGCAACAAAATATTATTAGTTTTTTCTATTCGCAATAAACTCTGTCGAAATTAACAAAGGACTAAACTTGCGGTGTGTTAAAGTGAATAAAAAGAAACAGGCATCGTTAGAATTGTTATTTCCAACACAAATACAGGGTTTTATTCGTGTTGATATCTTACTTGACTAACAAGTAGTTATAGAAACATTAAACAGCCAACTTGACTAAACAAGAAGGCTTAAACAGCATTGGGCTAACACTAGAACTCCACTAAACAAAGATAAAGACTAGAATGAGCTTACAAAAGACAGAAACATATAATCAACCTTCCTTATTACGCTAATCAGATCCAACCTTTGTGTTGCTCCGTGAATGTCAGGACAATGACCAGAGAAGATTGCCCTCTTAGTTACTAGAACACCACATATCTCAGAGACAGTTCAAAATTGCCAGCAACTACAAAAGTGCGACAATTCATTTAAAATATCTCATTAATAATGGGCAATTAGATGTGCAGACATTTCTCAGAGCAGTTCCTCACAATTTCATCTTAAACCAAAGCACTCCACCACAATCCCTCATAGTTGAAATGTTAACAATGGGCCTTAAGACCATCATGCACTTTAAAAACGAATGAGGCGACTCTCGTTACTTCATAAAATGTGTGATCAGCCATGCATCAAGATCAAAGACGTGTTATGTTTTACAGGAAACAGAATGGTTCTGTTGTTTGCAGCACCCTAGTCATCACATTTAGTCTAACTGAATGAAATAAAGTTATTAGTTATTTCGAATAGGTTGTAAATATGATTTCTAGCATTTATTCAAAGTACCAATAAGTGAGCGTTTCACGCTAGACGACACTTTAAGCAAACTTAACACTTTGTAGATACTGTACTCTGAAGATTCTAACACTACTGAATGACCTGTTATACTGCAGGTCCCGTGTGATCAAATACTGCTACTTTTTTTTTGGATACTTCCATTAATATATTGTTGCGTCATCGAGATCATGTGATTCTCACGCTCTGTACTATCTAGAATTATCCTGTACTTTGGCGAATGTTCTAGTTCTTACTAGATATAGAGTAGGTGGGTATATAAAAGCGGGGAATGTAACGTGTCTGGGTAGATAGTGAGTAATTGAACTGCAGTCAGAAGTATTATTGACGTTCGTTGTTATAGCGTTTGTTTAGCGCGATTGTTGAAGTTGAGTGTATCGGTAAAGTTATATTCGGAAAGAATAAACCAGTTTTATTAAGTAAAGACTTGTGTCGTTAAAGTTTCGTCGGAACGAATTTACGGAGAGTTAATTAACAAACGGAGACGTAACAATATGTTTTTACCCCGTGGTAGAGTTCTGGAGGTTACGTCTCCGTTTGTTAATTGATTTTTCCGTAACTTCGTTCCAACGAAACTTTAACGACACAAGTCTTTACTTAATAAAAGTGGTTTATTCTTTCCGAATATAACTCTGCGATACACTTAATCTCAATACCCGCGCTAAAACAACACTGTAACGAACGAACGTTAACTTCAACAATACCGTGTGACTGCAGTTCAATTACTCACTATCTACCCCGACACGTTACATTCCCCTCTTTTATATACCCCGGTCTACCCTCTATCCAGTAATTACTAGAGCATTCGCCAAATTACAGGATAGTTCTAGAAACGTGGCGTCACGGTGGTCATGTGACTCGCTGACGCAACAGTATTATTTGTACTCTTTTTTAAATTATTGTATACAAGTTAAAATTTGAAGTTTGTATTTTTTCATGTTATAATATATCTTTAAAACTATAAAATTGAAGAGTTGTAATTTTTTTTGTTTATACGTATTATACAGTACGGTAATACGGGATCGTAATAACAGGTATACGTGTTCCTTCATAATAACTATCATACAAGTAGCTAACGCTGGAAAATTCACAATTATCATACTTCACCATTAGGCCAGATTTATCTAAGATTTGACATCTAATTTATGCTTTCTACACAGATAACAAGCTTACCAGGTTTGGCAACAGGCTATGCTAACATAAACCAATATATTTTGTGATTTGTTCGGAACACTTGTTTAATTATAAAAGAGTCAAACACTTGCCAATATTAACTGTTACTATGGATTATCCGTAACAAATCTCACAAGAGTATTTCATTTTAGACTAGCGTTCAACCTAGGTCTACATTCTAATTTTGATTATTATATTTTCTTATATAAATTTAGCTTATATTATAAGAACTCTGATACGGCATGTTATACATTCAACTTAATTTAAAATACGCACTGTTCCACTAGAGCTATTCCCCTTGTACATGTATAATAACACCACAAAATATAAATACAGTGGCACGTGATGGGTAGATTATGTGTGTTCATGGTACTTAATCACGTGAATTTATATTCGTATTTTGTATTTATGGAAAAACCTGCTAAGATTCTTCGTTACCGTCCCTAGCTTTGAACTACTTGATCAGGGGGAAGGCAGCCAGCCATTCGGCAGCATCCTACCACCAACCATCCATTCTAAAGGATTGTCTTTCACTCTATAATGCATTCACAGCTTAAAGTGCAGGGAATATTTCGTGGTATCGCACGGGTTCGAACCCGACTCGCCAGCTTCAAAAATACATTAAAAAATCACCCTCTCCAATTTAACGTAATCACTTCAATTTCAAACCTAGTATGTCGAAATTCGGCTAGTTCCAATTCACGCTAGATATACGGTAACATAAAGTTCACTGTTCCAATGTCAACTCCACCAAAACTTGTGGATATTTTCAAAAACGTTTTTAACAGTTCTCAAAAAGCACAAGGCTTACAAAAGTTAAGACTAATTCTTAAATTTTCAAACTCTTTTTGAGTCGTAAATAAAATGATAATGATAGCTTATAACAAAAACCTATTATTAATATCTAGGTTCAAAAACTCTTTCGAGTTCAATACAGAAATATGTCTGAAATGGTCACACTAAAATAAACTTCTCTAAATAACACTCCTCTCTCTCTCTAACTAACGGAAACTTGGGATTTTTTTATATAAAACCCCAAAAAGCCGTTATAGAGAGCACACGTGCTGAAAACCGTTAGTTACACGTCATTGATCAGGCGATACACCTGCAGCGCCTCACAAGTAATTTTTATAAAAGTATTACAAAAAATATGGTGTCGTAATACGGTACATGGTGCGACAAATATACAACATTTTGTATCATTTAATGTAAGTACGCCTATGAAAATGACAAGTAATGTAAACACGTTCTTTCTATGCATTTTCACAAATAGCACATAATGTTAACCAATAAAATACATGGTTCCAGGTAAAAACAATATAGTTTCATATTAATGTGCAACAAGAAGAATTTGAATACAATTATTTTATTAAATTATAAACATCGAGGTCAGTGAGTGGAAGGTTTGAAAAGATGTGAAAACAAGCTCAACTCTTACGTTGTGTTCTATATATTGATTTATTAGACGAATTACAAATGTTCTTATCAAATATTCAGTGGAACCTTTTTCTTATTATTAGATGAATATTTTTCAAGTTCACAGTAAGTTTTCCTGATCATTGTACAAACCCATCGTAGAAATAGTAATATAATCATGTAGCTAACGATTTAAATCAAAATAATATATCCACTCTCAACAAGACAAATACAGAAACATTTCTAAAAAAATGTCAGTCACAGTAGAATTGAGAGTATGTGTTCATTGAGTTCTCCATTATTAACGGCCGTAACTATATATGAAATGTATTATAACACGCCTTAACTATCTGTTGATATATTACGAATGTTGGAGAATCATACATGGACGTCCATATTATGAGCAGTGTACGTGATGTTATGCATCATGCGCTCAACAACATCCGCGGCATTTACTAGACATGAACCGTGACGTGCATCAACTACCATTAATGTCCAGTATCACGCTGATTTCTATATTTCAATGTGTTGATCAACTACTGGAAGCCCACGATCGGAAGGGTCACAGCCTAGCCACTCGATGGTTATGGCAACAGGGAAAATGTTTCCTGCAGGAGCTAGGCGTGGACTAGTGGCTGGCGTACCGAACTGGTACACTCTTGATACAGTGGATGAGAACTAATGGAGTGACAGTAAAATCACATGCATTATTCGACAGACGAATCTAGCCTAAGTGTTGGCAGTGGGTTTGGGGGTATGTCAGTGGAATATTAGGGACGACTGTGTGCAGATAACCCTTGTGTAGCTCTTAAAAAATCTAAAACAGCAAAGTGTTCCTGGATGTTGTATTTTTCAAGGTACGTAATCTTGGGGAAATATATATTTTTATATTGAATTATAGTACCCCAAGACATATGTAAAATATTTACAAAATGTCACTTTACGTGGTTGAAATCCTTTAAAAATACAGGATGATCGATCATTAATACTCTGTTTTTCTTTTGACCACATAGAATTTTATCTGGCCGACAAATATTAGTGACACATATGATTGAACTACACAAATGAGCCGAGCGTGGCCCTTTAATATACGTGCTGGACTATGGACTTCCGAGTCCAACTTTCCCGTCCCGCTATGGCAAAATATGAAAAGAAAATTGCGTTTCGCAATTTGGGCCCGTGGATGCGTTATAAAAATGACCGTCAAATCCTACTACTTGTTTAGACAAAGGTAGCCCGAGGGTTTATGGTAAGTTTGTGACGGATTTACTATTATATATTAATTTTAATGTCTATGTTTGTTTAAATTAATTTATATTTAGAAATGTACATAAGTATATGCGAAACTCCCGCCTATTCTCTAAAGTTGTAAAAGATTCTCGAATGTAAGAATCAACAATATATGTGTGTATGTAAACGCTAGTGTTAGCGTCAGTAATGTTACGTAAAACTGAAATTTCGAGAAACTCTCCACGCGCCTATAAATATAACCAACCCGACGCGCCAAAAAAAAAAGAGTATCTATTATTGGTTTGCTATAATTGATGTGCTATAAACTTCGTAAGCTGTAACTGTGATTAACATTCATTAATTGAGAACTTCAGATATATTGACCAGGAATATTTATAAATTTTGAACTTTACAAATCATTTAACTTCAGTGGATTCACATCGGACATTAGTATTTTTACGAAAACATTACCTAACGACATCGGTGGAAACTCGACCAGTAATCGGCGTGTGATAAGCGAGAGCTACAGGACTAGCTACTTAGGTGAATTATACCTACATCAACTCGAAATTAACCAGCTCATCGTGAACTCTCGATAGAATATCGAAGAAGTTCCAGACTAGAAAGAAGACTTTATATTGTTTGTAAGTTTGTAAAACTTTTGTATATAAATCATCGTTTGTAATAACTATTTGTGATAACTGTTATTGTAAATTGTATTATTGTTTATATAGTAAAATATATTTGTATTAAAAAGAAAACTGTGTGTATCAATTTTGGTGGCAAATATCATAAATTGGATATATATCGGCATTTATTTAAATACTAAATCCATAGTACAAGTTAACTCAGTTTCAGACCTTTCGAAATTGTAATATGTAACAAGTGCTATTTATTAGCTATCTTTTCTTTAATCTATCAGTCCAAAATTGGAGACGGCTAGCCCAAATAGTCTTTGAATAAAATAATGATCAAAATAGGATTCAAGTAATTTATCTGAATGCTCAAATAGCTTTCTCTTCTCAGTTCTATATCAACAACAACTGTTTAGAACGAAAAGAGGATACAATGACACTAATGGTGTGATAGAAGAGTGACAGTCCGTTCCCACTTTTCCGTCAGACAACAGTACCCCAAGAATTGGCGCTGGGTGCTATTGAACAAATACTCGAAAGTAGGAATGACGATTCACAAATATTCTTTTGTGCAGCTTTTCACAAAAATTCTAAATCGAGTACAACAAAATGACGTAGTTCCTGAAAATAGTATTCGAGTTTCACCCAATACATACAAAAAATAGACACAAAGAAAATTTGTAGCGGTCTCTAACACTTTTTACCCTGTTCGCATGTTTTGGTCTTGAACGATCAATTTCTACACAGCAAATTTATTAATTTCATAGATTATTTGTTTTATTTCACGAATACAGTATTGTTTTATTTAGTAAATTAAAATATATTAAAACGTTTTTTTTTTTAAATTCAACTATTATGGAGATAACAGTTCTTTGCTTTTTTTTTCAAGCGATCTATATATTATTCAAAAAAGCTGTTATTATTTTATTTAAGCCCCCCAGTAGCACAGTGGTATTTCTGCGGACTTATACTACTGGAAACCGGGTTTCGATACCCGTGGTGGGCAGAGCACAGATAGCCCTTTGTGTAGTTTTGTGCTTGATAATAAACAATAAACAACAATTTTATTTAAATATGTGTTATTAGTTCTTAACAGACTTTTCATGATATTTCGGTAAAAACAAAGAGTAAGGACAGTTCTTAGAATATGTTAAAACCTTGAACCTATCTAAAGTAAAGTTTACATCCTCTACTGCGAAACAACATCAAATTCGTATGGTGTTGTCTTTAGTATAATAAACAAACAAACGTTGGACTGAAGAGGACAAGTGAAAACTTCAGACTTGTATACATATAAATTTGGTGTTGTTCCGCAAATGTGTATTTAAACTTTATTTTAAATTACTCAGTGTTGTGTATTTATCTACTATTAAAATAATTATTTGCATCGTTCCAAGGTAAAGTAATAATCTCGAAAGTCACGACTGAAGATATATTTTCTTTGCTTTCTGTGTAAGATTGAAGTGCGCTTCAAGATTTTCTTTAGTCAGAGAACAGACTGGTTTAATCTTTAAATCAACGTTAAAGAAACCAAGAAGTAATGGTTCATGGAGAGTATGATAACATTGGAAGATGTAAACAGGAGAATTCCTCAAGTGGTTACTTTACATTTTCTCTACATATAATCGAGCAATCATGATAGAGCTGAGTGGTGTCCACATGATCAACTCATAAGGTGGAAATGTTATCTGTATGTACACTTGGGCTTGTGTCCTTCTTACAGTTTCAACACCATTCATCATATACGGGTTTAGATTGGAATGTTGTCTACTACACATTGTCCACGTACTACAAATAACACAGTGATAAGATACTACAGTTTGAGTGACTCACCACTCAAAACGAGCTTGACTGATGTCCCACAGCTTTAGAAAACAAAACAAGATTGCAGCTATACATGCGTATCTCGTTCTGCAAATCCCGAGTTAGACTACTTTAAAGCTTTATGTTTGAACATCGTTGTTGAAGGTAGTTGATTAAAGATTTTATAAATGTTTATGTTTATTGGTATGTTTGCCTGTAGATAACGTACCTTCCTCAAAGAAATGAGTATATCGATATAACTGATTTTTTAATAATGAGCAAATGTGTTTACTAACATTTATTTCTTATTATATAAATCTTTGCTTCTTATAAAAAAAAGACTATTGACCTATAACGAACCTGATATTTATCCTGGCAATGCAATGAGCCGATTGAAATTGAAATTTGAAGTGGGCTTAGTAATTAGCATATGACATTGGGAATCCAAGATCTCGGGTTCGAGACATGGTTCTATCAAACACGCTTCGTCTTTTCAGTTTTGGTACGTTATAAGGTGGTTAGGGGTGGCTACTGTCTATTGTTTTCCTTTCCTCTCGTCCACAGTTCAAAATTAGAGATGATTATACTTGAATAAACCACAGAGATCTCTGGCCTACCAACTTAACCTATCGAGTGTATAAGATTTCGTTTAGATGAGAAAAAAAATCCAACAACAACAAATAAGCTACTTAAAAAATAAGTTACAGTACACACCATTATTTTACCAACACCGTAATCTCAATTACATATTTTGTGCAAACTTTCTTCTATTTGCGTTTACAGACAAAGTAAACGGTATCTACGTGAAGTAAAAGATTGCTTTGATATATATATATTACTGCGGCTGCAAGCACAAGATTTTGTGTTAAATTCATCAGTGTATTTCACCATGATTCACTGCATACGACACTGCGTATTAGTTCACTCATTTATATTTTATTGTTAACGACAACACTTTACAGTTGGTTACATCTGAATGGCAAAATATGTTGCTATTCTATTCTAAGATTGCCCTATGGGTGAATACTGATCAACAGGAGTGTGAAATTCACATTGCAACAGAAGTATGCCTAGATGTTCATGAAACTTCTGTCCCTTCTAATGTTGCTTGCAGGCTTATACATGTGTAAATTATTCTCGCGTAGTAGGTGTGTTGGCGTGAGTGGAAGAATGAGGGACTAATTTCGATTTGTGTTTGTAGATCTTCACGAAAATGAATAAACATACATATTTTAGTCGTACACGTTTGTGTATATATATAATCTTACTTCTGTTCAGTGTTTTAATTTAGGTACACTAATTTAATCTTTCGCTTTCATAACAATATACTTAACGTGTTTTGTTGAAGTTTTAACATATGTTTTATATGGAACTCTTCTAATTCTTGAACATATATATACGTGGATGTTTTTGTGTTGTATATACAGGAATATTTTACAGCCTAATTACATCCACAACGTATATTTTACGAAACTGTTTAAGCACGTATATCCTAGTTTATACCGGTGGATGGTAAATACATTAATGCGAGTTGTAAGTTTTTTTTGTTTTTCGTATTATACATTATATTAGATTTATTATAAATAATGACCAGTTTGTTTCTAGGAAATATATTACAAGTGATGAAGTTTTGCATTACACGTGCGAAAGGATTTTATAGCTGAATTTGTTTCTTGAAGTTAGTTAATGAGTAAATCAAATTCAGCATATTACGCATTTTTGAATGCTTGTACACGAAAAAAAAAACAGGTTGATACGATATTGTTTTGTTAAATAAAACATTTCCAAAAGCACGATTTTATTCGGCATTATATTAATTTCCATACTTCCATTCATGTAGTATTTCGAGATTGGCTCAAAAATAATCCTGCTTTCCTATCTACACCAGCGTCGAGTGAATTGTATCATGTCGGAGAAAGCAATAGCTTACAATATAAACGTAAGAAATCTACGAGCTGTTTATCTTGCTCTAGGTGACATTATTGTTGCGAAAGCTCCACCATCACATAAGAAGCATTCATGAGTTCGATGAAAACAAAATATTTATTTTACCCGAGGTTCGACACCGAGCCTTACTCGAGATCTGTTGACTTGTTTCAAATTGGTTTCATACAACAGCAAAATAGATTCAACTATTTAAGAAAAGGTTCGTTAAGTATCAAACGAATTTATTTACAACAATATTGTGTCAGTTTGTAGATATATTGTAACGAGACCCGAAAGTACAACAAAAGAACGCTTAGAAACTATCCCTCTAAAAGAGAGAGATAGAAATATATAGAAGATTAATAAGCAATCAATATATTACAAAGTACATCCCCCACTGAATGCTCTGTGTTATATACATTAATCTACTAAAGCCTAATTACTGGAGATAGATAAATATAGGATGTGCCTATTCTAAGAGATGAGATGACGTCAGAAACCCAACAGCTTATTCAAACCTCCCTCAGTTAGAAACCTGATTATGTATGCCAGGGAAGTAGTCCCACTTGTGTCTGTCTGGTGAAAGTCCATTTAGACATCGCGCGCAAAAGAATTAGGTACGAAATAAGCGAATAACTCCAGGAACAAATAGAAAGCAGCTATAATGAGAAACTGGGGGGAAATGGACGTACAATAACAGAAAGTGGATGTCAGGGCCAACTGCCTTTAACTTTCGGTTGCTGGATAACCTAGCTCACCTATATATAAATATATATAGAGAGAGGGGAGAGGTAATTTTCCTTTGAGATGTCTTGATATTTTTGTTAATTGAGGTTGGTTTCCTATTGTTTCCTCAACCAGGCATGCTGATGAATAAATCTGACAAATCCATGTCTACGACCTCGTGTATCTGCAAATAATTTGTTGATTTATTAACTTTTTTGTTTCTGTTTGTAATAACGAAAATATTTTTTTCACGTTTGTTCCTCACAAAGTCATCTTTCGTATATTTTTGCACTAAATGTTGAAAATATTATTTGTTTATTAATTTAAATGTTCCAAACTATATTTCAAATGTAAGTTCTGTTAGTTAAAAAAAGTAAAAAAAAAGATGTTAAAAAGCTGTATTTCAATAATAATAACGCCGTGGGGGCGTTATAATGTGACGATCAAACCCACTATTCGTTGGTAAAAGAGTAGCCCAAGAGTTGGTGGGTGGTGATGACTAGCTGTCTTACACTGCTAAATTAGAGACGGCTAGCGCAGAAAGCTCTCGCGTAGCTTTGCTTGAAATTCAAAAACAAACAAATTCAAAAACCCTGTAAAATATAGATGTATATCATTTGCCAAGTATCCAACTCGCACGATAATAATTCAAACAAGAAGCTTGCATTATTCCACTACCATTCAAAATATTATATTCAATTTTATAATTAATTTTGAAATGTGCTGCGTAAAGACTTAAAATTTATTTTGGACACAAAATTTAGGTTAACTGATATATAAATGATAAAATTCATGTGTACATACATGTTAGTTTGTTTTTAAGCTCAAACCAACAGAATAGGCTATCTTCTCGCCGAGAGAATCTAACCATAATAGTTAGCGTGAGTGGTGGGGGGGGGGCAAATATAATTGTCGTCCTATGATTTCGGGAATCTTAGCAAATTTGCTTACAGGAGACTATAAGTGAAATAGTCAGTTTAGCTTTTGTGTTGTTTTCAATGTAAATCGACACTAATTATAGAATATAAGAAGTAAACACTAGCGATGTTATTTGCGCACGGTGTATATAACAGCCAGAAAAACGAGTTTTATTTATTTCTGTTTTTTTTAATATATTTATTGGCATTAATTTCTGCTAGCTTGAATTTTTTTCCTTGAATTTTGATTTTTTTCTAAATAAAAATTTCGTTCAATAATGTTTTAAAATATATTCAGTTAATCTAAAGCAGGTACCTGTACTTGTATGGGTTAAAAAGTAAAGTGAAAATATCTGATGACAAATAAAGTGATCTAAGTTTTAACGCGTTTTATATCAAATGACGTATGAAGTCAGGTTTATTAATCATTGTGGACTTCTAGGAATCGGTAACGTGCATATATGTATTTATATGATATTACATAAAATTATAAATAATTCAACCTAGAATTACTACAGGGGCTGCCTCTAATATTATGTCAGGCAAATGAACCGAACTAGAACATAAGATGTCCAGTTTTACCTTGAAGATGTTATAAACTCTTGAGGACTTATCTTCATGTTGAGGAAAGTCATCACACGTATCTTTGCTTTTGGAATCAGTATGCTCTAATAAATAGGTTATATTGAAGTTTCACTGTGTTATGAAAGACAGAAAAAAAGTGAGTCGTCAGTATAACATTTATAAATTCGGAGAATTTAAAACATATTTAGTTTATCTTTAATATTGAAATAAGAATATACATATAATGCTCTATAAATGAGGAACATTATACATAAAGCATTATATTAATGATACCTACAAAAATACGAACTTTAAATTTCTTCATTACTGTAATCAGGGTTTGTTTGTTTGTTTGAAGTTAAGGCACCAAGCTACACAATGGGCTATCTGTGCTCTGACTGCCACGAATATCGAAACCCAGTTTCTAGGGTTGTAAGTCCGCAGACATTCTGCTGTGCCACTAGGGGACGTAAGCAGAGTTGTGTCTTTTTTTTTTGTTGTTGTTGTTAAGCTCAAAAGAAAGGATAATTTAATGACGAGGATGCCTGTATCGTACAGGTCATGTCACCTTCTGGTCATGATACAAGAAATTCCGAGCACTTCTGCATTGTTACAAGGAGACTTTCGCTGATAATGCAGAAATATGTATAACATTTTACTATTATAGAAACTGTTAATTAACTTTATTAATTGACTTTATCCCTGTATGGTCTTCTATGGATCGTAAAATATAAACAAGTGAACACTGCAACGCTCAAGCTGTCAAGTGTTGTAGCCATAGAAGAAATACTGTAGTGACGTTCAAGCTGTCAAGTCTTGTAGCCATAGAAGAAATACTGTACTACACGTCTTGACAGCTTGAGCATCACTACAGTATTTCTTCTATGGCTACAACACTTGACACCTTGAACGTCACTACAATATTTCTTCTATGGCTACAAGACTTGACACCTTGGGCATCACTACAGTATTTTATCTATGGCTACACGTCTTGACAGCTTGAGCATCACACATAGATAAAATACTGTAGTGATGCCCAAGCTGTCAAGACGTGTAGCCATAGATAAAATACTGTAGTGATGCCCAAGGTGTCAAGACGTGTAGCCATAGATAAAATACTGTAGTGATGCTCAAACTGTCAAGACGTGTAGCTATAGAAGAAATACTGTAGTGATGACTTCCTAACATGATATATCAAAGATGATTTCTGAGACATGTTAATAATCATAGCCAGTGAACATTGTTCTTCAAGCTCTAACAGCACTATCAAATTATTATTAGATCACATGATATCTCGTGCGACCAAGGATCACGACTGTTTAACGATTGTTATCCCATACTTCCAAAATTGGATAGTATCTTCTCTTTCAAATTCTCATATTTCACGGCTTTTTATTACACCCTGGATCTGATCCACTGATATGATGTTTCTCATTATTTATATTCATTGATTTTTATTGCAGAATATGCTGAGTGAGCTATGCCACATATTCTTGAGGTGGAGGGATACTTTTGATAGGCCAATGTTTGCAAAGAGTATAGAATATAGAAGTAGGATTAAGGTATTTAGGAATGTTTTATCTTTTTATATAATATGGGTTATTAGTTGTTGGATCCTGTGGTTATCTTAATAAGATGTTATTTAAATTTGTAGTTTTTGAAGTAATTTGCATCAATTCTGTTTTCGGGTAATCTTTTTAGTATAATATTTTGAAGAATGTAAAAACAGTATTAAATTAACTTATTCTGATCTCTTATGCTTTAGGAACTGGGTCGTTATCTTGTGATGCCTTATACACTCTTCTCAGAAGAATTATGAGTTTAAATCTTTCCAATGTTGTTCATGTTCTTAAGCTCTTTAATTAAGGCGAGTTCGATCGAACTGTCAAGTCCCACGCGACTCTTCATGCAGAACGTACTTGTGAACCTATAATAAGATTTGCTTCACAATTAGAAAAACTTCTTCGTAGAAGCCCGGCATGTCCAGTTGGATAAGGCGCTCGACTCACAATCTGAGGGTCGCGGGTTCGAATCCGCATCCCACCAAACATGCTCGCCCTTTCAGCCGTGGGGGCGTTATAATGTTACGGTCAATCCCACTATTCGTTGGTAAAAGAGTAGCCCAAGAGTTGGCGGTGGGTGGTGATGACTAGCTGCCTTCCCTCTAGTCTTACACTGCTAAATTAGGGACGGCTAGCGCAGATAGCCCTCGTGTAGCTTTGCACGAAATTCCAAAACAAACAGCTAATAAAAAAGGATGCCACTAGTTATACAGTATACAAAATAATAATAATATCATTCAAACAATACAAACTCTAATTCCAGTTTAAAAAAGCACTCACAAGGATTTTCATTTGTCATGACTTGAAATGGCTGTACAAACCCTGGAGTAGGTATTAAGAAAAATTTTTTTACAAATAATAATTGTATAATACAAATTCATTGATTGGTTTCATATCACATCCCTATAAATTATACTTAAGACGTTGAAGATATCAATATATACTATTTTAATAAATTGATAAATTGCTCAAAATAGTTAAACAGTAACTGAAAATTTTAATATAAATATGATGAGGAAAAACCAATGTTACAAAATAAGGTAAGTTAACCTCTTCCCCAGTTTGTTTTATGAAACTCAGTCACCATTTTGAAGTACATCACAGAGTTAAAATTATTCATAAAATGATGGGTGAACCAGGGTGATATTTTTCCTGTTAATGAGATACCACTGATGACAGAAAAAGGGATAGAAAATCAAGATTTTCACAGGAGACTGGACAAGTGAAACCTCTCACAAAATCTGTTTGGCTGCAAGAAACTTTCTTGAAAAAAATATAATAAAATAAAAAATTTTTTGCAACCCCATATTGCGTACAAGCCATAAGGAGATCAAAGGAAATTTTGATTGAAAATGCTAAAGTGATAGGAAGTTTCAGAAAAAATATTGCCCTGGGTTGGGCCTCATGGCTTATATGTCTAATGCCTTATGAGATGCATTCATACACATAAACAATAATAATAAATAATGTTCAGTGTACCACAAGCATAAAAGCCAAATTTTATATGTAGCTGTTTGTTCTTTCTACCGATATTTAGTTACATTACTAAATTTTAGTTTGATAGGTAATTGTAATGAATTTTAAAGTTTCCCATGTTAGAGAAAGTTTCAGTTTGTTTACAAAAAACTTACCTAACAAGTGCATTTGATTTAGCTTGTGGTAGACGTGTGCTGCATTCCGAAAACATTCGCCACGCACCTTTTGGTCAGTTTTTAGACCACCTGCCTTCTTGCTCATCATCTGCCCTATCCACAGTCTGTGAAGAAACTGACGCAAAAGTTGCCAGGTGATACTTGCCAAGGTATCTAATTTACTTGTTGGAAGGGATCGACCCAGAGCTTGTAGAGAGCATCTTAATTGGGAACTAGCACTGGCAAAATCTCCCTTAACAACGTAAAAAAAAAGGAGTTTTGGCATAAAATTATAACCGAAACTTCAGAGTGATACTAAAATTTAACAATAAATTTCATGAAAGAATGGAAAGGTGACTTTTGAATCACAAAACTGTACTTTCTCTCAAAATGCAAAGAGTAACTTGCAAGTAAATAAATAAAAACAAACTGGATAATGTAAACCAGTTTCTTTAATATTCAAAAATATTAAAATATAAAAGCATATTTGAACAAACAATGTATTTTCTCATGTAATTTTTATAAAACATTAAAATCAGTATAATTACTGAACATTCATCATAACCATTTCCAAATCATTACCTTTTTCTTTTTTATGCATGTCACAACTATTTTAGAGTTGCCTTCAAAATATAATTAAATTACATTATTATCAGTGTATACACTTGGCATTAAAATATAGTTAATAAATCAAATTATAATATTATGTAAGGTTTAAGTTTTAATTGTACAAGGAAATATTAAAAATATCCTCAATCACCCCTAGTATGAGAATTGTGACATTTCCTCTCTAGGTCTCTCCTTTCCTCTGATTTTTTTACCATCCCTCCCAGAAGTATGAAATTTAACATAAATATCTCATTATTATATAGTTATTACTCATGCAAATTAAAATTTTATAGCCTTCAGTAATTTATTCACAGAACCATAAATAGAAAATCAGACCCACTTGCCATACCCACCTGTCACATCCTCTCTTTCACAAATTGCCAGCAGTTTTCTCTGACATTTAATACTAAATTTTTGATAACCAATAGAAGGCCAAAGTTTTAAGCTATCACATGATGTATTATATTATGTTATTCACTCTACAGAGAATTGTCTATTTTGCTTCCAAGTACAAACTTTATTCCCTCTGGAAACACAATGACCAGCTCAACTGAATTATTAACAGTTCTTATCACACAGTTGGAAGCCAGAAAAATTATGATAGTTATAGGACTTTTTCTGCTTTTTATGTTGTTATTTCTTTATTAGAAACTTATTGGGTTAAAGGTAAGATAATGAAAAAAAAATAATAAGGTATGCTGGTTGTGCATTACATAATTCAACACAGTAACATGAGCTGTACATCTGCCAAGTGATTTACAACTTATGTGGTGGGATTATTAGTTAGAAATGGTTCAAATGTCAATAAAACAATAAAATTAGGTATACATGTATGTATAATATTACGAGCTTTAAGCTATTTAGGATAAACAATTGGTTTCTTGTTACAATTAGCATGCATTCTAGAAAGAAAAAAGGATAATTTAGATTTATTTCCTAATTTTTTATGGTAATTATGACATCGATCAAATCGACTGACCCAATATAAAGTTAGGATAGAAAAAGTTCAGTTTTTCTGAAAAAATAAAATAAAAGTTTAATAGTTATTTAGGAGGTTTTAGAGATTACATAAATGAAATTGGATAATTTTCAGATGAATCATTTTTAATCTCAATATGGAAATCACTTTACACTTGAAGCAGTCAACCCTTTGAGTGAGTTTGACTCCACATATTCAGAGAAATATTTAATAAAAAATACTCAATTAAAAAACCTGGTTTTTTGTGCACAAAATACTTGTAATGTTTATTGATAGTTGTAAAGATATGCCTACATGATCAAAAGTTACAGTATGACTGATCTCATGGTTACTTTGGTGGTTATGAATTAGGTGCAACCTAGCCCTTATGGAATGAGTTAAGTTTTTTGTCATAAAATTCAAAAAGTATTATTTAAAATTCTTATTAAAATAAGAATCATCAACAGGTATGAATCCTTTACGTTTCTGGAGATATCTTCGATCGTCATTCAAGAAAGAAGAAAATTTACTTTTATTCAACCCTATCTCCATGGACATCTTTTTCTGTGCATGTCATGAGGTTTAGTGAGTTACATTTAAAATTTATTTAAACTACTTTCTTTTCATTGTATATCAATAAATATAGCATGAAAATATAGCTAATAATCCATCTTTTAATAGTATATAATTTTATGTTCTTTCTTTATAAGACAATATAAATAAAATTATAGAATTTCCCCTAGTGTAAGAATTGTGACATTTGCTCTATAGGCATCTTCTCTTCTCTAATATATTTACCACCCCTCCAAGAAGTATCAAATTTAATGTAAATTACTTATTATAATATCATCATCACTCAGGTAAAGCATAATTTTCATAGCCTTCAATCTTATTTGGTTACACAGCAATGAAACAGACAACCAGACCCCTCTTACCACACCCATCTGTCACATCCTCTTTTTCAGAAATTGCCAATAGTTCTTTCTGATGTTCAATACTATATTACTTATACCCAACAGAAAGCCAAAGTTTTCATCCATCAAATGATATGTTATATTATTATGTTTCTGTAAAGAGAATTGTCAATTTTGCTTTCAGTTCAAGCTTGATTCTCATGGGAAACACATCAAAGAGATCAGATGAAGTTTTAATGGCTCTTATCACATAGTTAGAAAACCAGAAAAATTGAAATAATTATGTGACATTGTTTGCTCTTGCACCTTATTTTGTGTTCTTTGATGCATTATTCAATTAAATAAAAAATATTTAGTGCAGTACTACCATTAGTATAAGAAAATACAGTTAAGTGTCATTGACAGTCAACAGTAAAAAAACAAACACAAAAAAACAAGATAAGTATTTTTTCTTGTTTTTCATGTGTATACTTTATTTATTATAATAAAAGTAACCAAAATGTAAAAATAGGAAACTTTTTATGTTAGTTAAGGTTAGATTAAGTGAAATAAATAATAACAATATAATAAAATTTTTTCCACAAGGTACACTCACGAGTAGCTCAGCTCGTGTGTAATGTGAGCTGCATGTTCACTGAGTGATGTACAACTTATAATGGCACGAATAGTAATTAGACAGGGTTCAATGGGCAATAAAACAATAAAATTTAAGTATAAATAGATATATACTGTTATGAGTTTAAAGCTATTTAGGATAAACAAATGTAGTTTCATATTACAATTTGAAGTCATTCTAGAAAAAAAAAAGAGTAACTTAGATTTATTTTGATTTTTTTTTTTGATGGTTACGAGGTCAGTGAAATTGGCAAATTTTGTATAAACTTAGGGTAGAGAATATAACAGATAAATATAGTTTTACAGGAAAAAAATGTTTGAAATTTATTTAGGAGGTTTTAGAGATTAAACAAATAAAGTTTGAGGTTTTTTATACGAAGTATTTTTAATCTTAATGTATAAATCACTTAGTGCTCAGATTAGTACATAAAAATACTATATATGTTCACAAACAAATCTTCAGTGAAAATACTTCATTAAAAAATCAAATTTTTTGTGCACCAAAGACTTGTAATGTTTACTAAAAGTCTGCCAAACTTTGTGAAGATACACAAAGTATATTAAAAGTTACAGTATAAAGACTATTATCAGTACGAAATGTTTACAAGGTTGGTCAAATCAACCAACATATTAGCAAGAGAGTTAACTCTTGACTACCACCTCAGACCTAGTTAAGGCAGTTGAAACTGCATCTTGTGAAAAGTGCAAACCTTAACCTTCACTGTGTTTTTGCAGTTACAATTATCAACATTATAATGGGCAGGGAGACTGAGAAACTCATATGTTAGAGAGCCAAAGGTCCTAAATAAGGCCAGGATGGAGCTTGAAGCTCCTGCACCTTCAACAAAGTAAAAAAAAAACAATGATTTAAAATATTTTTTAAAAGCACATTTCACTTCTTAATGTCTTTGAGTCTAACCTCATCACTTCTTTTTATAATTTTTGTCATTTACCCTTTTCTCAATTTGTCAATTTGCTTTTCTATCACCACTGAAATAATGCAAACATCCACCATATTTTGAAAAAGTCAGCAAATGAATATCATCATATGGAATAATCAAATTTCATTTTATCAATATTTGACTATCTTAACATAATTTCAGAATAAAGAGAATCCTTCATAGAATCCTTTCAAATATAATTAACTACAATTTCTCAAAAATTTACACACAGAATATACTCTGTAAATTTTACCTTTGCCAAGTCAAAATCTGCTTGCTTCCTATGTCTCCAAAACACTGTAGAAGAAACTGATCCAGTTTTCAATAAGGGATCACCATATATAAAAAGTTTGGCAAGAAAGCCTAGCACAACAGTGAAGTTCAAAAGCCAGACCAGAACAGATGAAAATAACGAGTTACTGAAATATCCTGAAAATAGAATAAAGCATTTAAAGAATACCTTGTCAATAACACATAGCAGTCATGTTGTATTGTATGTCTTGACAAATTATGACTTACGTTGTACTCTCTGCTAACTATATATGCAGATCATAAAGTTAATTTTTTTTATGCAAGAAAGAAATTGTCCCCTCTCAAACAGTTATCTTTTCTTTGATTTCTCCAAATCCTTTCCCCTGTCTGTGTTTTAGCTAGATAGCAATAATAAGAACCATGTTTAGCCATTACAGATGCTTCAGAAGGATCATTAATATATCTGCTTTAGGCGCTCAACCCTTGCACCACAGGACAAGTAATGGAAACCCACATCAATTGTTTCAAATATTCATATACTAAATTATTCTCTGTATCAATAAATAAAATACACTATTAAAAAAAATGATTACTTGTTAATGCAAATTAATTTTCAACTTTTAACATACCAACCCATTAAAAATTAAAAAAAAAAGGAAAATTCAAAAATCTGTGACTAAACAAAAATACTACCATGAAATATACTTTGTATAAGTCCTTAGGTCTGTATTTTCATCTATGCAAATTAAAACTGTTTTGTAGAAGCTTATGTCAAAAACTTTGATTGAAAAAAATGTCAGCAAGAGGTAAGAACAGATTAAACTTACAAAAAAACAGTAAATTACAGTTTTAAAAATTATATTTTAACATTCTGAAAGAGAAGACACTTCAAACCACAAGAAACTATTCCAAATTATCAAAGCAAGGCATATTAAACAAGACAATAAGAATGAGGATAGTTTGTCATTCAGTACTATTATAAGCTTTGACAATAGTTTCAAAACATTTTAACAGTGATGATAAAATTGAAGCTCAGAATTTTTTGCTTTGTTAATTCTGGATTTATTTTTCTTGAACTTATTTATATATGAAAAAAGTGCTTGTGATAATAATTTTTTGTTTATAGCTTTGACAGCTGAAGACTAAATGAGCATTACTTTTCACAAAAACTGTACACCCAGATAGCTTAACTATCACTAATAAATTACAGGTTAAAAAATTGAAATCGAACCTTCAAAATCATCCACAGGAGAGGCTGACAAAATAGATCTTCCCGTCCATAAAGATGATTTCCCAGATTCAAACATAACACTCCTTCTAGAAACAAAATAACTGAATGGATTGAAGGCCAAAATTGTCAAGACAAAGACACAAAGAGCCATGCGTGATCTATCCAACATTCCTGTAGTAATAAAACTGTCTGAGTTAGCCAGAATCTTAGGAGATCCCATAAAAGTATCTGAGTTGGAATCAGAGAGAGGAGAAAATATCTGAGGTGATGATGGTTCTGAGGAGCTGTTTTCTCCTTGTGAACTTGGAGGAGGAGATAACTCTGAGATAAAGTTTCTTTCAGGTTTAACAGAATTTGAACTGTGCTCCAGAAGGTCTTCTATTTCTTAAAATATAAAGATCAGAACAGTTTTATATTTATTTAACAATTTTACTAAATAATTTTGTCATATATCAGAATGTTGTGTATTAATTACAAAACATTATATATTTATTTTCTGTATATTGGTGTCTTATGCAGCTTTGCACTTACAAAATTACTTACAAAAAATAAGACAATAGATAACAGAAGACTGTTTTTGGCAAATATTGATGTCTTTTTAATCTAAACTATATCAGGTTTCTGACTAGCCAAAAGTAATTGTTATAAAATAAGTTATTAAATCATCTAAAAATATATGTAAATATATTTAAATGTATTATATCTATAAACTACCTTTGAGTTAAAGCGTATTAAATTCTTAATTGTTGTAAAATAAATTATAAAAGTGTTAAAAGTTAAACATAAACTAACATTATTATACAAAAATATTTTGTTTTCAAATAACACACTTACTCTGTTTTTGGGCAGCCATTTTTAAAGCCATATTTTCTTGTTTAAGTTTAGCATTTGAATTCTGCAGAAATCTAATGTAATCTATAGCCTTCTTCAGTATTCCCGATTTGTTAAGCTATATTAAAAAAAAAGATTACACTTCATAAAAATCACAACTGTTTGACCCATTTACATTTGCACACAGTATAATTAATAACATTCACATAAGCCACAATGATTTAGTACCAATTCATTGTCTAACATCATTGTTCTATTCATTTCAGCTTTTATATACAGTTTTCCAAGATTTAGGTAAAGAAAATGATATATCACTGATATTCTGTGAACACTAACACAACCGTCTGTCTTTACCCACATCGCTAAGGGTTTTCCAATGGGTAGGGGTCAGAGGGCATGATATCCCATTTGTAGACTTACATTCAAAGTTTTATGGAACTACTATTTTTATGAAAATATGTAAATAAGTTTGACATCAAATTACAGATTACAATTAAAATTTTGGTATTGTACATTAGTTAATTTCTTAACTTAAAAGTAAATATTGAAACAAAATTGCTAAATATCAATCTTTTTGTGTCACGTGGAATGTTTGGTCAAATTACATTTTATGATGCCCACAATAAAATGTATATAGTTTCTTATTCAAATTTCCAATATCAACAAGCTAGAATATAAAATAAGAACCTCCTATCTTTTCTTTTGCTGACATATCAATACAATGTATATTGAGCAAATCTACCACAGTAGCTCTGCCCCTCTTCATTTTTGGAAATACTTGTTTACATACATCCTCTTCACTCCATTACATGTTTATAACCAAAAGAAAGCTCAGATTTTCCCAGCCTTTGTACGGTGTCTATACACCAAAAATAGTTTTTTGTTTCCAAGCTCAAAAATTAAAGGTAAGACAAAATGGTAATTGAATATATATATTTTTAGACCCAAATACAGCTTAGTTAATAAGCCTGATAAATGACAATGAAATTCTGTGGTATTGATATAGTAATTTATAATTTTTTGTTATTTCAAAATGCATTTATAAAAACCTAAAAAGATTATTTTGTTTTACATACTCGACATGAAAAATTCAACAAGGCTTAGCAAAGTATGGCAAGTGAGTGCTAACTTCATAACACTAACAATCATAAGTAGTAGTAGAGATAATTGTTTTCTGTATTTCTTTAATTACTGTTCTATGTTTTAAGATAATTAACTGAAATTTAAGAACTTATTTGTAAATAGTAATAATATATACACAGACACTCATATATATACATATATGCACTTGTAATGTATTATAACCGAAATGTGATTGTATTTTACAAAAATAGTG
>NW_013665993.1:187177-195791 GCF_000517525.1 Limulus polyphemus | reverse complement strand
CAAACAATCCTTCGTAGAAAACAATAATGATAATATTAATAAGACGTACAGTAATGTTTATACAGCACTGATTTATTATAACTTTTTTATTACACTCACTGCTTAATATTTCCCTCTTTGTATTCAAGAGAACAAGAATTGAACCAACATTGTAAACAATTACAGTACACACAAAATAAAAGGTCAACAACAGATGTCACATGTTTGTTTTCCAAAGTAATTACTTCTGGTTACAGCTAATGAAGATTTCAAAGGAATGAGTAGCAATTATCGCTCTTAAACTTGACCTAACCAAGTGAATTTTTCATCCCATCCACTTCACAGGAACACCCGAGGTATATCAACCAAAATAATTATTTTCTTTCTCATAGTTAAGTAGAAGTTTTGAACGACAATATTATTTAATTTCCCTGTCCTTATTTTATTGATTAAACAATAAATAGATTTAATTAAGGCTATTTATCTCCCTTTCTTTAAGTTTGTTAGCTTTTTTCTTTTTTACAATTGACGTGGTTAAAATTTTACAAAATGACAGAAAATTTTATCTTTTGTGTTATGCGTTTTATGATATAATAAGCGTTTTATCGCTTTGAGTCGACATTGCAACTGTACACTCACTTTTGCTTTTCAATTCAACATGGGATTTAAAAGACCGGATTGGAAATTCGTATATATTGTAAATCAAAATAACATCTAAAAATATTTTATTTGTTTAAAGTCTGCTCTGAAAAAAAAAAAATGTTAGTAAAAGTTTTTGTTACAGCTACAAAGAACATAATAAAATCGATATTAAATATGTGTTTGTAATTTGGTTTTATACTGCTCTAATGCAGCAATTTTCAAATATGAGTCCAAAAGAACATCACATTTGCTAATAGCAGCTATTACGTAATATATACTATTATTATTATCAAATCGCAATTTTGATGCATTGGTTTATTATAAATGAGAAAACTCTTGTTTAATAATATAGAAAAACAGCTTTGCCAAAAAGTAAGCAAATGAACTTTAGCTTTTAAGTTGTGCGTTATTTAATAGACTTGCTGGTGAAGCTTTTTCTTGCGTGTGTGATGATTGTTTGTTTGAATTTATGAACAAAGCTACACAATGAGCTATCTGTGCTCTACCCATAACGGGTATCGAAACCCGGTTTCTAGCGTTGTAAGTCCGCAGACATACCGCTGTGCCACTGGGGAGCGTGTGTGATGACTAGAAACCATCATGGGTCAGTTAAGAGCAAAAGGTTTCAATTCATCATATTGAATATCACGCCACCCTTACTGCCCTAGAAAGATGATTTTATGCGTTTAGACTAATATATTCCAACATGCGATTAATAGAAAAGGCTTCTATAGCACATTTTGATTAAAATATTCTGTTGTGTTTTGACAATTCAGAGCCCCCAGTGGCACAGCGGTATGTCTGCGGACTTACAACGCTAGAAACCGGGTTTCGATACCGGTGGTGGGCAAACCACAGATAGCTCTTGTGTAGCTTTGCGAATAATTAAAAAACAAACAAACAAACAGACAATTCAGAATATACAATTAAATATATAAACAAAATAAAAGTGACTATAGCGTCGAGTTAACTATTTGTATATCAATAAGTGGATAAGTGAATAAGTCTAAAGGAAAAATAAATAATTATAATTTTCTTTGAGCGTCTGAGTGAAATGTCAAATCATGGATAGGGGTCGCTATTTCAATGTATTTACAAAATACAACAAATTTTGTTTAAATAATTATTGCATTTGATATTTTTTTTCTGTGCATTATTTTTCATTTTCTTGAAAAAATCCTGGTACTTGAGGTTAATTGAACTTTTTTTGATAATTATTTACTCATATGATAAAATTTAAGCCTTTTATGTAATTTCAGTTATATCAATTAAATATTTATGTCTTTTAAGCCGAACTAGATTATTTATAAAATATTCGGGCCTTTGGGTGGTTTATTTTAAATTCATGTGCATTATTTTTTCATTTTCTTTAAAAAATCCTGGTACTTGAAGTTAATTGAACTTTTTTGATAATTATTTACTCATATGATAAAAGTTAAGCCTTTTATGTAATTTCAGTTATATCAATTAAATATTTATGTCTTTTAGGCCGAACTAGACTATTTATAAAATATTCGGGATTTTGGGTGGTTTATTTTAAATTCATGAAAAGTTTCTGGACAAACTGTTTAAGAAACATTCTTTTTAAGACACTTCGTTTTAATAACAAACTTTTATTTTCAATAATAGTTATACAGGTGATCAAACTAGTGTTAATAACATCAAATATGCTCTCTCTTGAAATATCTTCCTGAAATGGGTTATCAAGGGCCAAGACTAAGCTTTTATTTTCAACAAAGCACCAACCTCTCTTATTTTTATTTTATTTTTTACAAAATATTGGTGTACTTGCTATTAAAGTCATAAAAAACGAACTTATGTTAAAGTAGCGTATGGCATGAAATTGTAAAAAAAGCTTTTGGAACTTAACCGAGTTGCGCCTAGACACATAACAGGTTTTACTTCATGATTACGTGTTTGTTTGTTTTTTTGCTTTTGTTTTTTCCTTTTAGAGAGAAGGAAACAAAAACATTAGCGCTTCATGTTAGATTTTGTTTTACCAATTGGGATTTTGAGCAGAGATAACTGTACTAGAGACATCTGTGTTAGACCTTAAGATGTAAATAATCTTATATAAAGGGGCATAATGGTGCTTTTTCACATGAGATACACATTTGCCTTAAGGTTTTAATGTGTATCAAATATAAAAGATGACGCTTTTCTTCTCTCTATCGATAAAGCAATTGCCAAACCTCAATCCTTAAGAATTAAGAATCTCCTCATCAAATCACTCAATAATCACTGAGTACTTTTATCTTTCATCCTCCTCCAAATGAGAATTCAGTCCTATGACATTAATATTTTGTGGTACATTTATTTAAGTGATGGAAGGCCATGAAAGAAAAAAAAAAAGGTGTTACAAAATATTACAATAGGCTGGTGAATGATCACACCTGGGTTACAATATGCATTTCAAACAGCAATAATCCTGGAAAGTTACAATCAGCTATCACAGAACATACAATGTAATGAGATACAAAATTAGGTCTGTGTTGTATTATAAATGTACAGGGAAACAAGCTACAGTTTCACAAGTTTACTTACAATTTTATACGCTGCTTCACAGTTTGTCGTATCATTATGTTGAGGGTATGTTTATACAAGAAGTACATATTTATTGCTCGTCACTCTTATGTGTCCAGTGTGTAGAATACCCCAAACGTTTCGCTTATCTATTCTAGAACGGTACAAGTTTATCACTTTTGAAATTCGACAATATGGTAGCTCTCGATAAGATTTGATATATATTACAAAACAGCAAATAAAGAATATGCAATCAGCTTGGAAAGTATTATGGGTTTCTTGTGTAACGCTTTGATTAATGAAAATTGAGAAGCACTAAGTTAAAGGTAATATCGTTTTTACATTTGTAAAAGTAAATGTGAGATGATGAGAATTGGGATCTACATGTTTCTTAATCTATACCTCACGAAATAGGGCAATGAAAACGTCACGAAATTTTTGCCGAAACGTTAAGGAATTACAGTGATTTGGGGGCATTTGATAATCCTCAGGTAAAATAAACTGTTTGATTGGGAAGCAGCAGTTTGAGGTCTTATCAAAATTTCTACGGGTCGTACGGTAATTTTGATGCGATCAAAATTAGTATCAAGATAACGTAAAACAAATGACAGATAATAACACGATAATATAATAAAATACAACGATAGTTCCTTTTACTAAAAGTGTTAAGATAATTATTATATTGTTTGTTTGTTTTGAATTTCGCGCAAAGCTACACGAGGGCTATCTGCGCTAGCCGTCCCTAATTTAGCAGTGTACGAATAGAGGAAAGGCAGCTAGTCATCACCACCCACCGCCAACTCTTGGGCTACTCTTTTACCAACGAATAGTGGGATTGACCGTCACATTATAACGCCCCCACGGCTGAAAGGGCGAGCATGTTTGGTGTGACTGGGATTCGACCCCGCAACCCTCAGATTCGAGTCGAGCGCCCTAACCACCTGGCCATGCCGGGCCAAATACAAATGACTTCCTTATACAACTTTGCTGTTGAAACTAAAGATAATCCGAATAGTAAATTCTAATAGATGTCATTATTGTATTTCGGGAAAGAAAAAGTTAAGAAATCTTTTTATATTTTCCTGAGTATAAAAGTCGATTTTTTTAAACACGAACACTTGTCACAAACAAGCTTCAACCTCAGACATCCTAAGCCTACAAATATTGAAACTCTTCAACTTGAAGCTGTGAGAATCTACAGTTTTGATACTTAAACCGACCAATAAATTATCTGTAATAAACGTATGTGTTTAATCAAGGAGGATGTGTGGTGATGATGAAATCTATAATTAAAATGACCTAGTCATTCTTCAAAACGTACAAAAGTATTGCCAAGACCGAAAAATAAATACAACATCTCTTAAAAATATGCAACGTTGAGGGTGAAAAATGTAGCAAATTAAATACTAACTCGTTCCAACATAAGGTGGCATTGATTGAAGGTCTTTCTGTAGATACGAACAGAAAGACGTAGAATATATTAACAGAAAGATGAAGAATGTATTAACTACTCGGATGATACACACAGAAAAATAGGAAAACATATATATATTTACATGCCTGTAGTAGAGTTTGATGTACTATTTTATTTCGTGCTGGTTTATCCTAAACCTGCCCCCCCCTCCAGTGGCACAGCGGTATGTCTGCGGACTTACAACGCTAGAATCCGAGTTTCGATACCGTGGTGGGCAGAGCACAGATAGCCCATTGTGCTTAATTACGAACAAATATCCTAAACCATTGCTTCTCTGTACTCTAACTCTTATTTGCCTTGTAAGTCTCGTGCTACTTGTTGGTGTAATAATGTTTTCGCATTAGATTCAAACCCCAGACCTCCTGCACAACAGGTGAGTGACATAGCAACTAAGCTAAAGTGTTAGCAGTTGCTAGTAAGGCACTTTCTTAGAACTCAAACTAACTAGCGTACTGCTTGAAATAAACTAAGTTGGAAAATGATGACGAAATAACAGTGAGCTACTTTCAGGGTAAAAAATTGCAGCTTCAATTATGTAATCCCGAAATGCATCAGAATATATTGTTCTCAATTTTATATACTCTTAAAACAAGATACAATCCTAAGTTTTCTCTAAAATATTTTATGTACTGAGACAATAAAATAAAATTTAACTTGAAACGCACATGTTAAAGCTTGATTATCAGAAAAAAATTCTTGGATGAATGATCTTATATATTTACTAAAAATTCAAACTCTTTTACGTTATACAGCATGATAATAAATAGTTTAATAATTTTTATAGTTAGTTTTATTCAAACCGTATTATGAAATCATATTATAGGTAAGTTGTCAATAAACTATAGATATTCGATCACATTTTTCTACAACTATAATGCACAGAAGGAATAAAAGCGATTTTTTATTCTGAAATATATCTGCATATTTTATTGTTTTGGTTTTTAATGTGATATTTATATTAGTAATAATACAAAAGAAAATCCAAACACTCCAGAGAAAAAAATACACTGTGTCTATAAGGTTTAGATAGATAGACTCATTATTGTCCAACTTTCAAAAATTGTTTGCGCTCCTCTTTCCAGGTACCCTGTTATATAAAACCACGAATGCTTGAATAAGAATGCACCCAGCGGCCGTATATATAATTTCAAGTACTATAATAAAGGTTAACAAATGAGCAGGAAGAAAGCTCGTTTACATATTTTAAGTGTAGAATTATTCTAGCGGGAAAAACCTCCAAAAGAGTCCTTTTCCTGCATTAATAACAAACCAGGTAAACAGTTTTAGCCCGTATTCTGATGTTTTATTCATAGCTATGGTACATGTATTAGAATAAAACACAATTATTTTGATATCTTTATGATGCGGTCAGTGACTTGTGGAAAGAAATTGTGCTTTCAGCTATAACTGTATATGCGTCTGACAAGTATAGGTCAACTATTTATCTAAGTGTTTGTGAACGTAACATTATCTAGCTCTTGCTCATCAGAACGTTAAGATTGTGGACAACAATCTTGTCTGTTTTAGGGTAAAGCCACATCGAGCTATCTTCGGAGAATAGAAGCTCGGATTTTAGCGTAGTAAGTCAATAATCTTACCACTGTCCCACCGGGATACATGGACAACGAATAAAGTAATATTTTGTGTCCTTTGTATTAAAGTTTACGAACTGGAGGACAGCAGCAGTCGGCTAGTTAGTACAATCCTAGTGGACTAACTACCTATCCTTAAATTATCCCAGATTTAAGATTCTAAGTAATATCCACGGCATTTAGACTTTACGGTGTCTGGTAATAATGGTACCGGTAGTAAAGGTCTCTACAATTATCATAGTGATAACAATTGCGACAGTAATAATGAACAGTAGGAAAAAATGGTTTGTTTGTTTGTTATGTGGATTTCGCGCAAAGCTACACGAGGGCTATCTGCGCTAGCCGTCCCTAATTTAGCAGTGTAAGACTAGAGGGAAGGCAGCTAGTCATCACCACCCACCGCCCAAAGCGATGTTAACAAGTACGGAGGTGTTTTAGAAACATTTTTAAGTCTGTCGTTATAACAAATTTAAATTTGTATATTTTGCTTGAAATTGGTCTTTCATTTAAATAATGTGTATTTTCTGCCAAATTTAAAATGTGCCTGTTTAAAAGACGCTATTATATTTACTGATCCAATCCCTATTTTTCTTACTATTATATTCATAGCTATGAAACTAAATCAGTCAAATCTCTTTGCTATACCGAACATACAAGTAAAAGCAGATACATAATTTAGTAGGCCTCTTTTTACTACATCAGAATATAATGATGTGGAAAATACACTAGAGAATTATTTACAAAATTATTTATATAAATTGAATATATCATGTATCTCGTACATACAAAAGTAGAAAAATATTTTTCCCTAAGTTCCCGTTTCCTATTATAACGCAGAAACCAAATATAATGAAAACATGACTGAGAAAACATTTTATATAAATTGAATTTCTTTTGTTACTTTCTTGTGCTTTAAATACGGACACACCTCAACCACTAGTATGTCTGTCGTGTCCCAGGCGGCCTGAAGAGTCCTGGTATTGGACCAAAGTCCTCGTCAGCTCTAGATATAGCAGATACAGTGATTTGGATATATTATCACATTCACTTCTTAGCTTTCACTAAAAAAATTCTTATTTAGTAGAAGGATATTACGTTGAAAACTACTTTTCTTGCAGTAGACTACTTTTTTTAAATGACATAATTTCGAAATATATTTTTCTTGAGATAGTGTTTTTTTGTTGTTTTCTGTAGCCTCGTTGTACTTTGTAAGCACAAATAAATTTAACCAAGATTTACCTTTGGAACCTTGGATTTTCTACGTTGCACTTTAACTGAAACAAAATAAAACTAAGAAATGATTTAGAAAGCACTTTGCTCTATCAAAGGTTTCATTTATTGGGTCACTTTTTTGTATATTAAGTTTGGTTTGAATTCCTCGCAAAGCTACACGAGGGTTATCTGCGCTAGCCGTCCTTAAATTAGCAGTGAAAGACAAGAGGGAAGGCAGCTATTCATCACCATCCACCGCCAACTCTTGGGCTACGCTTTTACCAACGAATAGTGGGATTGCCCGTCACATTACAACGCCCCCACGGCTGAAAGGGCGAACATGTTGGTTGGGACGGGGATTCGAACCCGCGATGAAATTAAGAGTCAAGTGCCCTAATCACCTACCCATGTCCTATATTAAGTAAAGAATATATTAAGTAAAGAATACATTAAGTAAGAATATTTGGTAGTAGAAGGATTTCACTTCAAAGGAAGTGAATCAAAATATTTATTTTGAAAATTGTACTTTTATATTTAAGTATCACCTTCATCACTACTGTAGGTGTGTGTGTGTGTGTTTGATCAGTTGTATTCAAACATTTACACATTGAATCTTACCTAGTTTGCTTTGTAGGCTCTCGTTTAATGCATAACAGGTGTTAACATTTATTTATTAATCAAATAAAACTCAAACAGATCTTTCCTATGACTTTTTTTTTCATAAATAGGATTCAAACAAATGATTATGTTTAAGTACTTAAACAATCTAAAGACATGTTGACTTTCTTCGCTGTTATTTGTGCTTGTCACAAATTATATTTATTTCTTTTTTTGTCGAAATATGGGACGTCCCCGTTGGCTCAGCGGTAAAGTTGAGGACTATAATACATTGAGGACTTATAATACAAACATCCGTGATTCGGTTCCCTACAATGAATACAACGCCTCTAGTTCGTCGTGTATTTTTATTATTTTTTTTTGCCTCCTAGTAATTCAACGGTAAATCTGCAAACTTGCAACGTAAAAAATCGGGTTTTGATACCCGTAAGATGGGCATAATACAGATAGCCCTTTGTGTAGCTTTGCACTTAACTATGGAAATGTAATGCTATAAAATACTCTAGCACTCAGATTTATTTTATCCGTGTTTATTTTAATCAAATCTAACAAAAAAAAAAAGGCCCGGCATGAC
>NW_013665993.1:164993-186156 GCF_000517525.1 Limulus polyphemus | reverse complement strand
GAACCACTGCCTTAGACGATCCCTTGTATAGTACCTAATTATAAAGATGGATAAAAATGCTATAGTGACTTATGGTTAATAACAGGATTAAGGAAGAGGCAACATTAAAGTGAATTTATGATGGTATAATGCCTACGAAACATAATGTACTGATATATGAAATTTTCAAAGCAAATATCTTACACCATGACATAAAAAGAATGGCTGTGGCATTACGTTGTTACAATATGAAATTATAAAAAAGCGGTAATTGTAAGGTTAAAGGTGCTTTAAAACACAAGAGTACTAACTTTTAAGTATTCGCCCGATTACAACGTCTGAATAAGTATCAACCTAAAACTAGTGACATTGAATGTGGGTTGTAATCTCGGGATTCATAGAAAAGAAACCCGGATTTTGGGGATTAAGTCAGTACCTGTTTACACTGGGGCTTTTTCTTTTTTCGTACTCAGTACAGCTCGATTCGTTTATAGAACAGTTTGAACATCAAAGTTCGATTGGTAAACGAACCGAACCAGAAGAGGTGGTCTCGGTTCATTTCGTAAAAGAACTGAGTTTGTTTCGCTTGAAAAACTTTAATGTAAACACTGGAAAGTCTCGGTGAGTGCTGACAAATCACGGAATTGAACCACGAAAACAAACTCTAGTTAATTTCCAAACTTTTATACACAAAGTAAGTGTGAACAATTAGTACATTCATCAAAGCAAATAAATTCAACTTAGACCGTTTGAAACGAACCCAGTGTGAATAATGCCTTCCCAGGCCAGAGGGATGTCTATTATATCCTCCGATTTTGTTATTCTTACAGTGGCGATGCTTAACCAAATTTCACGAAACTTCAGACAAATCAATAAATAGCGTTTAGTTTTGGCCTTGAAAAAATTGTATAAATGAATTTAGTATTTCTATCATTTTCATTAGACTCACTATGTCACTTATGTCTTCCATAAGCTCAGTACAAATTCATTTATTGAATGTATTTTTGTGTCCTTTACTTGATGTAAACTACATAAAAATCGTTTATTTTCTGTAGTTGTTACTGATCTGCCTGCCTTTAAACAGATTTTAAATAAAAATCGTTTCTTTTCTGTAGATTTTACTGATCTGCCTGCCTTTAAACAGATTTTTAACCAATGTACTTCCTTGATTAAATTTTCTTAAAAAGCTAAAAGAAAACTGCCTGTACGTAATCATAATTGCTTACACTCTTTATATTGAACTTGCTGGATGATGGTGATGCAGTCAAATGTACATACAAAATGGACTGTAGCCAAGCGTTCATGTGGTAATATATCAATTTTTATAACAAAGCTACTCGTCAAAGGTCTTTTAAATTTTACCAGTTGCCTGTGTTCGCATTATTGTTTAATCATTTAAGTTAGGTAAGAAATGCAAATGGTTTAACTACTTTTGATTAAGATAAAATAGAAGTAAATAAATAATAGATTTAGATTTGAGTCATTAAATTTCCAAAATCCTGGGATTCAGGAAATCCTCGAGATTGCGACTCCTAAGCTTAACGTTTTACATGAAACTGAATTGTTTCAGAATTTTTGCACAAAGTTGCTCGAGGGCTATCTGCATATAGCCGTCCTTAATTTTGAAGAGATATACCAGAAGGAAGCAACTAGTCAACACTTGGGCTAATTTTGTGTGGCTTTGACCACCATTCTTATGGAGTACCCACGGCCTAAACATGGCGCATGTTTTTGCAGCAAAGGGCCACAAACCCTGAATCCTCGAATTCGTTGTACGACATGCTAACACTTAAACATGCACGGCCCCCTGAAGCTGGAGACTCTAAAACTAGTGACGTTAGTTTTTGCGAGAAGCCTGTAATTCTGTAACTAGTGGCCTTGACTTGCTAATGTGAAATTAGTTAAATTAATTTTGAAGTGAAACTTGTGACCTTGACATTTTACTTACAACAGCTGAGTGTGACACTTGTAATGCGACTATTTTTACGTTAAGCTGACTTTGAATCTGGTGACCTTGGTTTTTTAAGTGAAACTTGTCACTGAAGAAACACTGGCTTTAAACTTACATGTTAAATTGATTGCTAAAACTTATGATCTCGAAACTGGCGAATCTTTTAAGGAGTAACCTTGCCTTTTATTGCATTAAATTGATGACTGTGAGCATTTTAATATTGTTTATATTAAACTAGAGATTCTAAACTCCCAACTTGACTTTAAAATTCACCGTGAGAACTGGAACAGTCATAAAATTTACTCTCAAAATGTTTTTCATTTATCAAGTTATCGGTTTCGTTTCAGCCCGTTAAGCCCGAAAGAAGTAACTGAGTAATTTGGAAAGTTCACTACACTAAAAGTTGTAACATGGAAAAATCCTATGTTAATTCTTGTTTACAGTAGCCAATAACCCAAGTCATAAGCCTTACCCAGTAGGCTATTCTTGTACCGAATATCTGGTAATGTTTCAAAACAATCTTCGAAACTTAGAATAAAATATCTGGGGAGATGTAAAAAGTAGTCTATAGGTCAAAAAGAAAAAGTAAAGGAGGAACAAAAGTTCTTCCTGAAAAACGTTACGTGACGAAACGAGATTTAAGGGGTCTCCTCTGCAACAGAAAATACCGTATTACTTGTGTGAAACAGGAAACATTTGAAACATTTAGAAGTTCTTTTGTTTAATAGAAATAAAAACAATTAGATAATAAGTATTTAACATAAAAACTGACGTAAAATAATATATTTTACAGCAGCTTATATTTATATTTGACTGAGGACCGTGTAATACTAGTCTTAGATAATGTTTCGTGGAATATGGGTTTGGAAACATGTATAGTTTTTATTTTTTGATATGCATTTCGGTGATGCGAGAAAATATAATTTAGGTTGAAATGATACATTTAGTCTTAAGTAAGGTAGATGTTAATTTTGCATATACTGTAACAAGCACCCTGGTGGCTCAGCGATAAGTTTTGGAGCTTATAACGCAAAATATCGAGTTTGCAAATTCTCGTATAAAATACAAATAAAATAACTTACCCTACCCCTAAAATTATATCTATCCTCTTATCTTAGAAACAAAAGTATCCTTAGATAAAAAATATAACTTTGTTTTAAAATAAACGATGGTGGTAAAATTATATAACTAAATTTCACATCATATCTTTGCGAATTAAAGTGGCTAAATGTTTATTTTTGTATAATTTTAACAATCATAACTTAATACCAGATATATTCATACATATGCAAGGTACGATTACTAGCTGTAAAAAAAAAATCTTTATATGTCAAAAATAACATATTTAATTTAAATACCATGTGAAATATCAGTTTATATCTGGCGTATGAAAGACCAGTATCAATCAGCAAGTAAGACTACTGCTTGGCCGAACGCTATTGTGAAGTTAGGATACTGAACTTTGCACCGTACAGTAGACTAGTTTTGGCAATCATTATGGAATGCTATATATATTATATTTTTAAATGCCTCAAAATGGCCATATATTTAAAAGTCACAGATGCCAAAGAAACTTTGTTATGCTTTCTTTAGATGTCCCGTTGTCTTTGGATATCAGTCTATGACACCGAAGAATAATCAAAAGTTAGTTATCCAAATCCCAAGCCTGGCATAGCCTGGGGTTAGGGCGCTCGACTCGCAATCTGAGAGTTGCAAGTTCGAATTCCCATTATCTAACATGTTCGACCTTTAGAGTTGCTGTCAGGGCCAGCCACCCGAGTGTAAAAATTCTTGGCTAATACAAAATACCCGAGCGGCCGACCCCAGAACTAGATGGGATTAAGATTGAATGAAGAAGAAGTTACGTAAATCTCAGCACATGATGTACCGATTCGTGTATCAGAGGAAAGAGTGAAGACAGGCTTAAAACAGTCAGAGATATAAAGAAATACAAAAATAAAACAATTCTTTGCGTCCCTCAATGTGATGTAATCAGAAAAGAATGCATACCCGCGGGTGTTATTATATGTCCTAAAACATGAATGCTGTTCATTTGGCGTTCACTGAGCTAGGGGCCAGGAAAACGGTGCCCCTGTATTAGGCTGATTTCCTCCCCCCCTTTTTTTTTTCTATAGGCCTAATCCTGAATGGCATGTAAAATGGCTGTGAATTGCCTCAGGTATTCTAGACAAGCGGGACGATAGCTTTGAACGCAGTAACGGGTGCTGTATACCGCGATGCCAATGTTCAGACTCTGCGCTTTGTACATAATATTCACCAAATTATACGTGTTTTTACGTGCTCTAATAAAATAGTGTACTTTATAGCCTATTATTGATTCATAATAAACACATTATCTATGAAAATTTTGTCTATCAACAGCAAAGAAGAAGTTCTCAAAGAACGTCACTGAACCATGAACTTACAACGAAAAGATCTGCAAACAGTATGTTTTTGGTATTGTATTTTTGCACAAAAAACTTGGGCTATTTAGACACGCGATTAATATATGCTGTCTGTCATTGTTTATAAAATATTCCCACCTTTAGTTGTGTATATTTACTAGTTCTTTATTTAATTCTTAAGTTTTTTTGTTTTTTTTGGTGTTTATGCTTTAACCGATTTTTTAAAAAATACATCTATATATGTGCATTAACTTATAATGAATCATAAGGAGAAAAGAATAAGAAAAGGAATGAAATGCATAAAGAGACAACATAAATAAAAATAACATCCAAAATACAAGTCAAACAATACACAACATCACAACGCAATATTAAGAGTTGAAATTGATTTAAATGAAAGTAGCAATAAATATAAATTAAAGATCAATTATGGTGTCTTCATATAAAATTAGGTTATTTTCAAATAGCCCAACTCCAAAGCGTCTTACATTGATATATTTATAGTCTGTATTATTGAGAGGTCACTTTATTCCAGTTGAAACTGAAGTTAACAAGACTTCTGCATTCTAAAGGTTACAAATCAGTTGTCCTCACCAGCAAAGAGACACCAGGATTCTGTCTACTCTACACTATTAAAACAGATATAAGTTCTTGAGCAGTAACCCATAATCCTAGATTACTCACATCAATGAGAATTCCCATTTCATACGTACAAGTGGAGGTTAACTTCTATCTCATAATAACTTGTATATGCCTCTTTACCATTCCTCCACTTGGGTATGATACACACCCCAGAAGAGGAATGATGTAAGAGCATGGTCTAGCATGACCACTGTACTATATAATTAGAGCCTGATGCAAGTGACAATGAAGATTTCCGACTATTCACATCCTGTTTACTAGATCTCCACCTAACTGCAGAACACATTTGAGAAAAAAAAGGTTGCATATACCGGAATAAAGATGCATTCTTTTCTCAATTTACTCTTTCCACACTAGAGGGATATCATTGATACCCCATGTTCATTTCGTTCTAACAGTAAAACTTATTAATTAAATTGCATAAGCTTCTAATACGTAACAATACTTTCTAAATAGTGTTTAGGTTTTGTATGACAAAATCCGAATGCATAAAATATATTTAACTATTATCAAGAAATTAATGTCGCCTTTTTATATGAAAAACTCTAACAAAACAAAACATTTAGTAAATGAAATAGTCTCCATACTTATCGATGATGCTTTTTCATCTTACAATCAGGTTGTTAATGCCCTGATTACAGAAATCACTTGGCTTCGAAGCAAAAAAACATGTCGTTGTCCTCTTTAACACCTTCCACATTTGCATACGTTTTCCCATTAAGATGGTGTTGCAGCGAATGTAAAAGATGGTAATCTAATGGTGCCATATCTGGAGAATATGGTGGGTGGGGGAGGACTTCCCAAACCCAAGTTCATAATTTTATATTGCGTCAAACGTGTCACATGTGGACGTGCATTGTCATGGAGAAGAAGAACACATTTCCGATTGACGAATGAAGGGCGTTTCTGATGACGGGCTTCATTTAAACGTTCCAGTTGCTGACTATAGATATCTACCTTGACAGTTCGCTGTGGATTGAGGAGTCTGCAATGAATTACTCCTTTGATGCGGATGGAGTCCAGGTTTTAGGGTCGGAAGTAGTTTTTGTCTAGGACTGAGCCATTGTTTTTGGCGTTCAATATTCGCATAAAAAATCCAATTTTCATCACCGGTGACGATTCTGTCCAAAAATGGTTCACGCGCATTACGCGCCTGAAGAGACGAAGCAACGTTCACACGTTGGAAACGACGATCATCGGAGAGTTCATGAGGTACTCAAACACCTTCTTTAAGACGTTTTCCCATATTTCTTAGATGTTTACGTATTGTTTGATGAGAGACATGTAATTTCAGGGCCACTTCATTAGTGTGTTGCCTTGGGTTAGACTCAACAAGCGTCTTCAGAGCATCAATTGGAAAACAAGTATCTTAAAACGTGACGTTGCTTCATTATCCTTGACCACACTTAACCTCATCATTTTCAAAAGCGAAACTAATTTGTAATGAGATTTATTTCAGTTTATATTACATAGTAGTTTAATAACCACCCCTTTCTGGTAATTATCGGATTTCGGTTCTTTACCTTTTCAAATCTAAGTTCCTTTAAAGTTCTCAGGGGCTCGAACAATAGCTTCACAGTTCTAAAAACACAAAGAGTATAAACACAAAATTGAAACAAATCAAATAAGAAATGCTGGAATTTGATTGGAAGAAATAAATAGAAGTTTCAAAGTCATTAAAAACATTCAAAAACCAAAATGTGTGATGTTTAGAGTTGAAACAATTATATATAAACGACATAAATGAATGTTTAAATTTTCATTGATGAAACTAATTAGATCGGTATTGTATAATACCAAAATATGAATTCTGTTATATTTATGATATTATAAATATATTTGAAATTCAATTTTGAAACATGATTTGCAAGTGACTGCTTATACAGACTGTCGTAGTCAACACTTCTGATAAAAATAATTAAAACGCAGCAAAAACTGATAGAGATTTATCAGTGACCCAGGGCCTCACTTTACAAAATGGTCGAGATTAGTTTATTTCCAGTTATATAGTCTCTTGTATAGCTGTGTTTATTTTTATGAATTGGTTGTATACGATAAAGTTAACAATGATATTCAATGAATAAGTGATATGAAGTTTCATGATTCATGTCTCCTTATCGTCAAATAATGCACTCCTATATTAAGGTTCGTGGGTAAACTTATAACAGGAACAGTGATATACCACAAGCTGTTCATGCAAAAGTAGCCCAAGGGTTGGCGGTGTATCCTTCTCTCTAATCTATAACTTCAAAATTAGGAACAGTTAGGCAGATAGCCCTTGTGTAGCTTTGCATGAAATCTGTGATATCTCTCAGATAATTGGAAGAGATGGAGACGCGTTAGTCTCGTTAATAACTAGAGGTAAAGCCTGACATGGCCTGATGTTTAGGGCACTGTACTCGCAATCTGCAGGTCGCGAGTTCGAATCCTGTCACCGAATATACTCACTCTTTCAGCCGTGTGGCTTATATTGTGACGGTTAATCTCATTATTCGTTGTTAAAAAGTAGTCTGAAATATGAGGATGAATGACATTGATTAGCAGCTTTCCCTCTAGTCTATCACTTTAAAATTAAGGATGGTTAGCCATCGAGTAAGTTTGCGAAAACTTCAACTAATAAACAAACAAATAACTCGTTAGAAAGTTATTGGTAGAGCCTTGGGAGCCCTCAGTTTCTGATGCTGTTTCAGTCTGAGTCAGCTTTTTTCAGCTCCGATATCTAGTTTCATGTACCACATTCAATCATGTTACCACTGGAACAGCCATAATCAGAATTAAGTTTTTGCTGAAACTCATGTTGTCGCACATGAGTTTACCGAACATTCTCTCTATGAACTTATTTATGAGAGACCATGATCTCATGAGGTACATGCTTTTGAGCCTTGAACTTAATTATCCACAGGATAAAATTGTTGTTGCAGCTCAGTGATGACTGTATCTCAGTATTTGAACTGCCCCTCCAAGTGCTAGGACATCAAGTGATGAATCATTCATACTCAGCATTAAATATTACATAGCCCAACTCGTTTGAAACAGTTCAGAAATGTTTCACAACCACTTCAATCAGTGGTGGGTTAATTTCTTTTCGTACCATCTTTGTGAAATAATAGTGTACACACATATACCTGCTGCTAGCATTTCTATCACTACGTGGCTAAGACACTGTCAATATATATGAGGGAAGCTCTTCTTATTTTCCTCAAGTTTGGATACACGCATCCTGATTAATACTGTTTCCTCAGGTAAGATCAATAGGAGAATGTTACAATGTATAAAGATACGAATCTTTTTTTTTAATTTTGCATCAACCTTATTCACCTGAAACAGTCACTATCTATGCTTTATCAGCCTGAAAGGCTCCCGACTGCCCCAAAGAGTTACAGAATCGCACTTAGATGCTGCAGAAGATGGTGTCATAACTTTTCATCCACCAGAAGCATCTTACTTCTCTACCTGGTCACAAATGATCCTGGCCCGGATTAGTATCTTATATTGTCTGGAATAGTCACCAAATACTTGGGGTTTCCATAAAAGCCATTACAAGATTTATCATGCCAACTTGTCCTATTTTCGCTTTTCTATACTCCTACATTTGAGAGATAACCAGAAGATGGTTTTCTATAGCCATCATTCAACCTGAGTTCCAGAGAATGGATGAAGAACATGGACTAGCTCTCATTATTGTTGCTGAATGTCCTTGGTCTTGTAAAATCCTCACCTTGTTCCTGCCACACTACGAGGTCGTATTTCGATTTTAGCTGCATCTTCCTCTTCCTCCTGGAAGCCCCCCCCCCAATGGCACAGCGGTATGTCTGCGGACTTACAACGCTAGAAACCTGGTTTCGATACCCGTGGTGGGCATATCACAAATAGCCCATCGTGTAACTTTGTGCTGAACTACAAACAAACAAACTTTACGAGATTTTCATTTTATAATATCTGTTTATACCCTTCTGCCCCCCTCGCGTGAAGCATGTGAAACTGTATAACACTTGACGACAGCTTTAAGTGAAATTTGGTTGCTGTTATCGCACTGAACCAGATATCTACATAATGCTTATTTTTCTAAACAGATAAGCTTGCAGTTCTTCATTTAAGATTATATTTTTCCGTAGAAGTGACGTGTAGACATTTATGTGGTAACATGCTAATACATTATATACACAATATTTAATTAAGCAAATGTTCTGTTATCTAATTGATAAAATCATAAACAATGTTACTGTTTATCATGTATTGGATGTTCTTTCAATATAACGCGCTTTGTGCGTTACCTCATTCAGAACAGGTGGCTGGCATGGCTCAGTGATCGCTGTGCCTAGACTTTGAATGTAACATTAATGGTACGCGTCACGCAGTCGCATAAACGCGCTCCGTACTTTGGAGCCATCGCGGTTTAACAGTCACGGTCAAATTCAATTACTCAAATATGACTAGCCCCAAAGTTTGCGGTGGGTGCTATTGACATATTGCCTTCCTTTTAGTTTATAAGTTAAAATAAAAATATTGATGGTCATGTACAGATACCCCTTGTAATATATCATTATATATTATATAACTGAAGTAAGTGATATTAATTATGAACTTCACTAGGTTTCCTTAATATCTTCGTTCATGTTAGAACTGGAAGTAGTCATTGAATTTGAAGCGGTGTAGAAGACTACAAATATACATAAATATTTATTTTCATTCTGGTTACAGATTTTCATCAAAAGCACAAAACTAGCAATGGAACACACAGAACGTTATACAACTTAGGAAAAAAAAACACGAATACATTTATTTAACTGATCCAAATAGATTGAGGTATATTATAACTTTATAATTCTGGTAGAATTAATTTAAAATGTGTTAAGTTATCAACTAGTTTGAGTTATCCAGTCGAAAATCACAAAGGACGAGCATGTTAGGTGACGAGTCAAGCGTCCTAACCACCTGGCCATGCCCATTCTAATCATTCTGCAAAGATTGCTTGTTTGTTTGTTATGAATTTCGCGCAAAGCTACACGAGGGCTATCTGCGCTAGCCGTCCCTAATTTAGCAGTGTAAGACTAGAGGAAGGCAGTTAGTCATCACCACCCACCGCCAACTCTTGGGCTACTCTTTTACCAACGAATAGTGGGATTGACCGTCACATTATAACGCCCCCACAGCTGAAAAGGCGAGCATGATTCGAACCCGCACATTGCGAGTTGAGCGCCCTAACCACCAGGCCAGGCCGGGCCCGTAATGTTTGCTTCTATTGTTTTCGATAATTATTTTTATAGCTCATTTTTCAGTTTATATATTACAAGAGAGCAAGAAGAGGAAGTCGTTTACAATTATTTGAATGCTAGATCCGTCAAAAATATTAGTATTTGTAACTGTTCGACCTTACTGTTCATTTGTCACAAAATATCGTCCCATTCGATATATTAAGGCGTTTTGTTCTAAAGAGATACGAATCAAAATGGACCATTTTCTCGCTGTGACTCTGTTTTATAACAGTTTAAAATGATGATCTTATAATTATGTTTTATGTTTTTAAAGCTCTTTGAAACAAGAATATAAACATTTAGTATAAATCATTATTGTATGATAAAAAGTAACTTGTTTCCAAAACCTTTAAATGATTTATCAGTTAACTATTAGAAAATATTTTATACATGGCTTGGTGATAACACTGAACAGTAATTATTAGTAATTTTATATGACCACTGAGAAGTCATTAAAACAATCAGTGTAGCACACTCTAATATATTTTTCACGACTATAATTCATGCAACGCCGTTAGGTTTAAACATTTTCCTCACAAATTAACCGTTTTCTTTGCGTTCTTTTGATAACACCAACCTTTTGAATAATTTCATTTTTTTAAAGATTTTGCAAAATGTACAATATTATTTTTGTATTTCTAATCTACATAATAAGATCAACGCCAAATCTGGAGTATCTTTCGGGGAATATCCGTAAAAGTGTTTTCGCGAAATTCCTGGGTTGCCTAAAGAGTTGTGTGAAAAGTTTTACCTTTGTACAAACCTCGAGGGGTTGCCTAAAGAGTTGTGTGAAAAGTTTTACCTTTGTACAAACCTCGAGGCCGAGACAATTCGTTTGGCATCACATAGAAGTTGGTGAATCCAACAGTTTGTGAGAAAATATTTTTGGTTTGTTTGTTTGTTTGTAGTTAAGCACAAAGCTACACAAAGGGCTATCTGTGCACTGCCCACCACGGGTATCGCAACCAGGTTTCTAGCGTTGTAAGTCCGCAGACATACTGTTGTGCCACTGGGGGACAGGGATAATTGGAAAATATCCTGGTTCCTCAAGGGGCGGGGTAAAAAATTTGCCTTTGTGCAAACCTCGAGACCGAGATGATTCGTTTGGTACCACTTAGAAGTTGGTGCAATCAGTGGTTTAGGAGGAGTTAAGTGACACACAGACAAACACACAGACTCCGCATTTACATTAGAGCACGTAAATAAGTAGACCTATTAATTACCGTTCGTAACTTGGTTATAGAAATTCAATGTGTTTTATAGCGGCAATTATCATTAAACTGCGAAAGTGCTAAATAGTAATTCAAGCATTAAATTTGCATTATAGCGGCCCACTAAATGTGGGCCATAGGCCCACGGGTTAACTAATGTAATTTTAATGATGAAACACCAACATATATTTTCTTACGTGAACGATAAAATCTATAATTAGACTATTTAGGTGTTCATGTGCGATACTTTGTGCAAAACATTACAAAACTAGGTATTTCATTGAAAATAGTTAAATAAACAAACTTAAGACATGTGTGGTTAAAGCCAGAAGTGGCAAGCGTAAAAATAAATAACGAATCCAGGAAAAACATGATATATGTAACAGTAGTTCTGGTGAAAATTACATCAGTAATAACACAAAGTGTGAAAATTCTTACAATATTTTCCCAAAATGGCGAGAAAATACAAAAAAGTATGTTTATGATTTTTACGTAATAATTTTTTTCCCATCTTGTATTAGTCTTGTGGCCATCTTTATCCATGGCATTATTGACAATAATATTTTTAGTGTGCCATTTCTCTAACTTTACATTATCATAAAAGCCTATTACCCCAGACTGGTTTGTTCGTGGAAAAGTAATCATAGCTTCTTTAGGAAAAGGTTACTTTAGGTGAAAATTGGAATTATGTGTAAGTCACTTTCTTTTCCTTTTACAACTTTAATCCCAGCTTGTTCGGAGTTGTCCGGTATTTTTGTATACCAAGCTTTTTGATAGCTGGAAGGCTGGCCCAGTCGGCAACCAGATAGGAGGATCATGTTCGGTGATGAGGATTTCAGCTAGCGACCCTCAGATTGCGAGTGGAGCGCCATCATGCCAAGGCCCTTTTTTTTCAGTCATATCTCTTATTTTTCTGAACAATAACTGTCCATGCATGTTATGTGCTTACTGTTATTTTTCAGATTATCAACACAAAACTTATGCTTTTGCAAATGCCTAAACGATATTTATTTATCTGAGTTAACAAATGTGCAAATTTTTAGGCCTATAACTCATGCTGTGTACATTTTTGGACCCAGTTTCACATCCTTGAATGTTTACAAAATACATTGTTAAACATGTATGCATTCATGTTAGGAGCATGTTGTAAATTAGTCACAGTATTTTGAACCTGAACGACCCTTTATGCGACACAAGGACTAAATAGATGGGTCAGAAAACCCGAATGCTCGGATTCACCATCCCTACTTTAAGACTACTAACTACACGAAGGGCAACCCATCATCAGCACCCACCGCCAAAACGGCTCCTCTTAACCGAATAGCGTGATTGACTGTCAAGTTATAATGCCCAGCCTACCAAAGTGTGAACCGTGAGCTGAATTTCGAACGTTGTGGACAAAGTTCGTCTCATCGATTGTTCCACAAATAAATAATCGAATCTCTCCAAATGTCTCCAAATGTGTCCCATGATTCACGACAGAAAGGTTTACTTTCCAGTTTTGTTGCTCTGTGTTGGATATTTGGTATGTGAAATTTACATTAAAAGAACTGTCAAAATATCGCTTTCAGAAAGTATTTTATAATCTTTTGAAAGTATTGAAAGCCATCTTACGATTTTGGCTCTACGGCTGTACCGATTAACTTGGCTGCATAAACAATATATTTTTGTCTTTCCAGGGTTAATCTGTATTACTGGGACGCGTCCTACCGTTAAACAAAATAATGGAATTACATCACGTTTGCCTGATGAGTGCATAAATCGTTAGAGTAAGCCTATTGCAGACTTCTAACAAATTTTCCGCTAAAGTTATTATGGAATGTAATGCTGAATAATTTTACAATGCTGTGAAATGAAATGACAGTGTAATCAACTTTAGCCGTTCTTTTAATTTGTTAATTAGTAAGTGGACTTACTTATTATCATTAATTAAAATCCTTTATAAAAACATTCAGCAACTATTTGAGAACCTGGTGTATATAGTTAAGAACAAACGGTTTTGAATACATAAAATTCAGGTTAAAAAACGGTTTTGAATACATAAAGTTTAGGTTATAAACTTGTACACTCGTCCTTCCTCTAAGGTTGTGCCTGACATGGCCAGGTGGTTAGGGCGCTTGACTCGCAATCTGAGTGTCACGGATTCGAATCCCCTTCGCACCGACCATGCTCGCCCTTTTAGCCTTGGGGGCGTTATAATGTGACGGTCAATCGCACTATTCGTTGATAAAAGAGTAGCCAAGGGTTGGCGGTGGGTGGTATTGACTAGCTGCCTTCCCTCTAGTCTTACACTGCTAAATTGGGGACGGCTAGCGCAGATAGCCCTCGTGTAGCTTTGCGCGAAATTCAAAACAAACAAACCTCTAAGGTTACATTAAACCGCAAACTTTAAAATGAATTGCGTTATTTTCTCGTTGATGATAAGTTTTTTGATAGAATATATTTCTTTTATGAATAGTTTTTCACCTTTCTTTCAAAGAACTGCTAATAAAGATTGTTTGTTTGTTTTTAATTATGCACAAAGCTACACAAGGGCTATCTGTGCTCTGCCCACCACGGGTATCGAAACCCGGTTTCTAGCGTTGTAAGTCCGCAGACATACCGCTGAGCCACTGGGGGGCGCTAATAAAGATACGGTAAGTTTGTTTGTTTTGAATTTCGCGCAAAGATACACGAGGGCTACCTGCGCTAGCCGTCCCTAATTTAGCAGTGTAAGACTAGAGGGGAAGGCAGCTAGTCATCACCACCCACCGCCAACTCTTGGGCTACTCTTTTACCAACGAATAGTGGAATTGACCGTCACGTTATAATCCCCCACGGCTGAAAGGGCGAGTATGTTTGGTGTGACGGAGATTCGAACCCGCAATTTGCAGATTGCGATTCGAGCACCCTAACCACCTGGCCATGTCGGGCCCTAATACGGTACGGCAAGATATGGAACAGTACATTCAGTACGTGCTCAAATGGAACTAGTTTTATGTATTTTCGAAATAGAAGTTTGCTGCTAGTGACAATTGTATTTCTGTTTTACTACAATTTCCTCGAATTGACTATTTCATATGCTATGTACCGTGAATGTATCAATCTTATATTAGTACCAGTTCATCACATGTTATATAATTATAATATTTCGATGTACAGTTCTAAATTATCTAATACGCAGTTTAGAAATAGTAATGTCTGTACTCTTAATAAAATAAGTTAAAAATCCTGGTTGTGTAGGAGTAGTATTTCCACAGGTTGTGGGTGAAGCCTCCTGCTTAAAACACTGTTTAGCAGATTTTATCGAAACCAATCAGAGGACGTGGTATAAATCGTATTTGGGACAAAACCTAAGTGCACAGATGTCAGCATAACCCAACTTTAGTTTGTTTGAAGTTGTGTTGCTATTGACACACGTTCATAAAATCAAAATTGGCCGACTGTACAATTGTAAGAAATTCCTTAACGTAGGCCCTTTCTGTGTGCTCCATCTACGGCTCATATTGTTATCCTATCTTTATTAAAAACAATCCTTTGAGTCTCTGTGCTATTTCTTCTAATGTATGTTAAAACTAACATACGTATTCATAATTTTATCATTATGTCCATAAGGAAACATATTTTCCTAATTATAATGGACGAAATAGGTATTGTATTCTATTATTATTATATATTTTCTTATATTGGTGTCATGTTTATCTAGGAAATCAGTTACAAAACATTCATATAATTCTCTAAATAGTTTTGTGACGTTGGATGTACATTATGACAAACCATGTTCTCGTTTCGTGTGCACATAAACAGCAAAATACTTAAGATTTATGGGGTTTTTGAGTCCTTTGTGATTCACCTTTTAGTAACCTAAATCAGTGTAGCTGTGTGAATAATATTATGACATTATGCCTAATCTATTATTCGATATTATACTGCGGACCAACTGTTTAACGATTATATGTATATGTTACATATTTCTTTTCTTTTTTTTTTAAACCAATTTTAAAATAGAAAATATCATTTGTAATATAGAGGCCTAATGTAGAGAATCCAAACACCCCATAGACCGTACATATGCATTACCATTATAAGAGGCCTTAACTGTATTTTTTTTTCGGTTTACTGACCAAAGCTGTACTGTTAAACCTATAATAGGCGAAATTGCAGTCCACAGCAGAGGGTGCGACGAATCAAAAAATGTATTAGGCCTCAACATTATAGAAAGTATTCTCAGTTTTACCTTTGTTGAAAAAGAAAAGAAGTCTCTAACATATACATATAAATAAAATATTTCTATATATTTTGCAGGTACATATTATAACCTATTATAATTTTATCAATCATTTCCTTACTAATGGGTTCTTGTGGAGTGATTATTTTACTCTTGTGCTTTGGAGATAATCCGTTAACTCCCTTTGAATTCTGTTTCTCATGGATTTCTACTTAGATTTTATTTTACCCCTGTTTGTGAAGGTACAACAGTACCTTGTTAACCAGTCATAAGTGATTTTTTTTAAATTTTGGTGAGCATAAAGACTATCCTTAATAAAAACGGACAGTTTAATATCTAAGTTATTATTTTGTCGAGAAATTACATAGAATATAGTAATTTCACGATTAAACTTTTTCACTGATTTCTTATTTATCTTAGTAAAGCGTATTTTTTGGGACATTCATATTTATCAAGATAACCAGAGAGAATTGGCAAATCTGAATAATGAGTATGATGTTTTTCTAAACTCCCAATATAGATCAAAACCATATAATTATATAATGTTCGGATGTTTTCAATATTATTTTACTATTTATTAACCTACAATCATCCGCTTCCCTAGCCACAGCGTACTATTGGAATGCGATAATTGTTTCTAAATGAATTTTTTTTGTTTGTTATTAAGTCTAAAGCTACACAGTGGGCTATCCTTGCTGTGCCCACTGCGGGTATGTAAATCCGACTTGTAGCGTGATATTTTCTCAGACTTACCGCTGAGCAACCGGAAAACAGCAGTAGTTTCACTTTTCAATTACTCATCCTAATGAAATAAACACGATTCATCATGAAGTGTTTGTAAAGAGAAATAATGTATAGAATTCTACATTCAAGGGAGGGGGCAATCATAACGTATACTTTACCAGGAGAAGTTACTGAACAAACAGCCAAAAACTTCTGGTTTTATAAAAACAAAAAGCTTTTTAAAAAATGCTCCCAAAACGTCATTATTAGCAGCCCTGACTTTTACCAGGATACCTTGCAGTTCTATGAAACCTGTTCTGTGATAACTGTTTCGTTCAATTGAGATCTCACGTTGAATTAAATATTCCAGAAATAGATTAATAGTCTTAAATAATATGTATCTTAAATCTATTGAAACTTATGACACTGTACACATTTGCAGCTTCTTAATTTAAGTAATTCGAAGTAAAAAAATAACATTATAGCAATCTGCTACATAAAAAAGTATGAATCACAATAACCAAACAGTATGGTATATAACATCTTATGCCGACGAAACGTGATCTATTGATCTATAGTTTGTATGAAATTACATCACAATATGATAAATAATAAAATTATATTTTAGTTACTAGTCCTAACATAAGTAGCTCCTCAACCGAGACTTTGTGTGTTGCATTCCAAGCCAACTTGATGTGTTCTGGTATCATGCGAAAGTCCTCGTCGGTTATTGGTTATTGCGCACAAGATGTGTAGTCGAAATACTATTGTACGTTCTTTTTATCGGAAACCCGTAGAATATGTAAACAACTACTACATGTCTTGTTGTGATGTAACGTATCACAATATATGTACCAATGCTAAACATCCAGTTTAGATAACTTAACCCGTCGAATGTACAGTCACGTGCATTCTAAAAGATAACTCTAACCTCAATATTTATTTGATGTACAATTATGATTTTAGAAAAACGACAGAAATGAATAAAAACCATATAACCTTTCGAAAGGTGGACCTTTCTTCTTCAGAGGCAAACTGGGCAAACTGGTGTACAAGTTATCTATACATATTCTACTCAAAATAATGAGATTATTGTTGTTGTTTTGTATTTTGACAACTATGTTTTCGAATATTAAAATTTATAGTTAACTTAAACTGTAGTGTGGTTTGGATGTTATCACGTAAACGAGACAATGAATTTATAGTTATCTTAAACTGTAGTGTGGTTTGGCTGTTATCACGTAAACGAGACAATGAATTTATAGTTATCTTAAACTGTAGTGTGGTTTGGATGTTATCACGTAAACCATGCAATAAATTTATAGTTATCTTAAACTGTATTGTGGTTTGGATGTTATCACGTAAATGAAACAATGAATTTATAGTTATCTTAAACTGTAGTGTGGTTTGGATATTATCACGTAAACCAGACAATGAATTTATAGTTATCTTAAACTGTAGTGTGGTTTGGATGTTATCACGTAAACCAGACAATTAATTTGATGTTTACTACTTTAAAATTTGTTTTATTCTGTCTCGTGTTAAATCTTAAGCTAAGTACTTTTTTTCTTTACATTTCAAATGCTAGTCGGTATTTTTTTAATGTCAACAAATATAATCTATAAGAGAGTTTGAAGCGTTTTATTTCCGAGTGAAATTCACGCGACACGGTTTTCTCACTAACTTTGCACGTCATGGTGGCTAAGCTGACTTTCGTGACTCATCGTGTTTTACACAGAACACCGGAGGCACCTATATAATTTATACAAGAGTAAGTAGATGGCGCTTCCAAGGTCTGTCAGGTATATGGTATATGATCCAGGTGGTTACAAGTTGGCTCCTCGTTGTCGAGTCTCAGCGTTGTCATGACAACCGTCAATGTGACGCCACAACTTTGGAGGTGATGAGAGAATGATTTAATTATCCACTGAGGGTTATGATGACTATTAAAGTAATCATGGCATATTACTGTACTTTCAATTTTGTAGGTAATATAATATATTGCTCATCCAAATGACAGAACTATAATCTCTATTTTATCGTGGAGTGCTTGTAAAATGAAAGTAAAATAAGCGCGAAACTTGGAAAGTATTTAAAGTTAAATATTTTGAGGTCAAATATATATAATCCATTTAAAACTTACAACTATGTTATTGTATTGAATGTGGAACATATCTCTGTAATAATACCTTTAACTTTTTTGTTACAACGTTTATAAACAACTCTTCCAGTGCCCGGGATTGTTTTTTTTACAAACATAGAAACTCGCGTGGAGTTGTATAATTATTTGTTATATTGACATTTGTTTTAGAGGTAATTGCCTGAAATATTTCACATATGATTACGTTATCAGATTTTAAGAAGCATTAAGTAAAATAATTATTGATATATTTATTTCCAATCTACGATGTTTAATTAATCTTGAAATATTTGGTTTGTTGCATGTCTATTTTTTCAAAACACTTATTTGATATCACACTTTCTAAGGCTAAAACAAAGGTCATTCATATAGTTTGCCAGTGTAACAGAGCGTATCCCAATAGTTAAGTGTGGTAGAGTGTAGAACTGTGGGTCTACTTTTCCCGTCCCATTACCACAAAAATAAAATAAAATCACTCTCCTCACTTTGGAGTCGTGTGTGCGTTATAACTGTGACTGTCAAATTCTACTATTTGATTACATTCGCCAAAAACTTGGCGGTGGATAGTGTTGACTAGCTGCCTGCGCCCTAAATCATTAGTTAAAAATTGGCGACGGCTAGTGCAGATCACCCTTGACTGACTTTTACGAATATCCGTAAACAAACAACCAATCAAAAGATTGCCCCATAGCTGTACCATGGCAGTGCTCTAGAGCAGAACGAAGTGTTATTGGAAGTGAAAGAGTTATTACCAATTTTTATTTGTTTGAATGGACGTTTTGAAGAGTTATATATACATATATATATATTTACATCCAAGTATAAAAGTTTCATTTGTGCATATTCTTAAAATATTAAATAAATATACAGCATTTCCTGAAAATATTGAATAAAAACAGTTGGTTTTTCGAGAATGTAAGATCAGTAGTTACCTTTAAAACTTCTGAAAATTTCGTATGATTGGTTTACAATAGCTACCTAGTACCTAAAGATATGTTAGACTTTTGTTTGTTTTGACATAACTTTAGGCCGGGCGTGGCTTAGCTATTAGCGAGTTAGACTGTAGTCTTTCAGTTCAAAATTAGTATAGGCTAACACGGGCGGTCCTTATGCAACTTTGCGTGATATCTGAAGGAATCCAAGAAACATATAACTTGTTGGGAACACGAAACTGAGAAGCTCAATCATACTGAAGTAACACACAAAATGTTTTTTCATAAAATCCAAATATTGTATAAGTCACGATTAAGTCATCACAGATCTAAAGCACAGACAATCTTGTACATGTAAAGTATAGTTGGCAAAAACAACTGTAACATTTTTTAACTTGTTCCACGTCTAATTGGTATATTATAAACAATGATGTTTACAGTGTATTAACGACAATAACCAAATCCATTCGTGTTAACTAAAACATGAACTAGCTTTTCTGTCGTGTGGCATTCAAGTAATGTCGCCGTAATATTTTAATTGATTATTTATTCTGTCTCCCACTTGGAGTTTAAGTCATTTTGAACTTTTTATTTGTTTTTCAGCGAAAAACTCCACAATTAGCCATCTGCGCCATGTTCACAGCAGGGAACCAAAGTTCAACTTCTGACATTTTAACTCCTCATGCTTACTACTGAGTACCAGGGGCCGGTTTTTACCGGGTAATTTAGTATATACGAAACTTATTATAAGTTAAGAAACAACGGCTAAAATAATGACGGTTTATCCATTTATGTTCAAGTAAAGAAAAGCGTGTTTGTTTGTTTTGTTGAATTTCGTGCAAAGCCACTCGAGAGATATCTGTGCTAGCTGTCCCTAACTTAGAAGTGTTAGACCCTTGTAACGAATTTATTACTATATATTTATTTTAATATAGACGTTTGTTTAGATTACGTTTATATTTTAAAACATGTATAGCATATTGTGTTAAATATGGATTGTGGAAACTCCCGCCTATTCTTCAAAGTTGTAGAATATTCTCGAGAGTAAGAATCAACAATATATATATGTACGTGAACGCTTAAATGTAGCTCAGTATTGTTATGTAATCTGAATTTTCAAGAAAGCCTCCACACGCCTTTAAATATAACCAACGCGATGCACAAAAAAAGAAGAGTATATATTATCAGTTTGCTATAGTTAGTGTGCTATAAACTTCGGAGCTATAACTGTGATTTGGCTGCAATCTGTTGAGCCAAAACTCTTGGTGAGGCATTCTACAGACCCATATCCTCCCACTGTCCGAAATTGAGCGAATCTTGATTCGTCTGAGAACAATATGGTCTTCCAAAAGTCCAGAGGCTTGGTCATCATATCACTTGCCCACGTCTTTCGTCTGACTATGTTGGCAGGTCTTAATAAGGGCTTCCGTCTAGCTGCTCTGCAACGATAACCCAATCTGTGGATAATCCGTTGAACAGATTTCGGGCTCATCCCACCAACTTTGGCCACTTCTGCAGTCGTTAATCTTGTTTAAATTCAATGCTTTTCTTGACAGCCCTTTTTGTCCTCTCCGATGGACCAGGACGACCCGGACGCTGTTCAGTTGTTTCCTTGCCGTGTTTCCTGAACTGCACAATGATTTTGATGACTGTCGAAAGCGGGATTCCCAAATTCTGCGAAATTTGCCGCTGACTTATTCCACTATCTGCTTCACCTT
>NW_013665993.1:163665-164296 GCF_000517525.1 Limulus polyphemus | reverse complement strand
GGTTAGGTTTTCCGACCATCTGACAGGTATGACAAGTTTTACAAAACTGAGAAACGTCTTGCCTAATTTTTGGACAAAAGGTATTTCTCATAATTTTGTCACATGTCTTGTTGACACCTAAATGACTTCCCATGGGGAGTTCGTGGGCAACTTTCAAAATTTCAAAATGATATGCTTTGTGAACAACTATTTGGTAAACAATAGGCCAGCTTTGGAGAATAGGCGGGAGTTTCGCAATACATATCTAACACTATAAGCTATGCATGTTTTTAAATATAAACTTAATCTAAACAAACGTTGATATTAAAATAGATATATAACAACAAATTCGTTACATTCGTCCATCTAATGTACTTTAAGAGGTAATGTCCATTCCCCATTCTTTTAGAGATCTATATTCTAACGATACGTACGTCCACAAAATAGAGTTGATTGATAATCCTGACCGAAATCTCACGTTTTCTAAATCTTCCATGATAGTTAGTTTGTTATAGAAGTTTAATAATAACATAGCAGTAGGTATTATTAGAGGTCCGGCATGGCCAGGTGGTTAGGGCGCTCGACTCGTAATCTGAGGGTCGCGGGTTCGAATCCCCGTCACAACCAAATATGCCAACCTTTGCCTGGTCCC
>NW_013665993.1:155134-163536 GCF_000517525.1 Limulus polyphemus | reverse complement strand
GTTATGTTAAACTTATATTAAAGTTTTTCTTCATTACCCATTCAAGCCGTCTCCAGCCATTATTAATACCAATTATCTGTAGGGAAGAGGATGACTTTCCCTCAGAAGAAGAACAGGTGTGCATGCAATCACATGGTCATCGACTGTTTTAATGTTTTATCTAAAGGCACCAATATGTAACATGTTTGCTCATTTATATGTAGTGGATTCAGGAGCAATATGTATAGTGTTCTTGGGAAAGCACATTTTTTATTTCTTTTGTATATTGTCAGTTTTATACGGAATAGTTTGGTTTCCAGTTATTTTTGATGGGCTTTTACGCTAGTATAAAATATTTTGGGCCCGGCATGGCCAGGTGGTTAGGGCGCTGGACTCGTAATCTGAGGGTCGCGGGTTCGAATCTCCGTCACACCAAACATGCCAACTTCCGCCTTTGCCTGGTCCCAAGTCCAGGATGAAAAAGGAAGGAGGGTTGGGCGCGGGGCTAGCAACTCCACCCCGTAAAAACCAACCTGCTACAAGTAACTGCAACAACAACTTTCCGTTGGTGAGGTGTTGTTACGGCCCTATGCTCCACTGGGAGTTTACAGAGGGTAAAAATTAAACAAGTTGAGCATAGATAGACTTGAAGAAGTCAAACTTTAAATTAAAACGGATAATAATTAAACATTTTGAACACTTACCGTCAGTATCACCCTAGAGAATTGTCATAATTCCTATTACTTAAGGAATTTATCAGGAAACCTCTGTAATTAGTAAATCTAATGCCGTTTTTTCTTCTCGCACTGTATCGTGACCTTGCTTACACACACTATTTCCTTTCTTTTTTGGACTTTAGTCGAGAAACACGAGACTGTAAGTGTTATCGATTGTGTGAGTGACATTCTCGTTCTAAGCTTGTGTTAAACTGGACAGGTATCCCTAGCTCCAACAGCAGACAGTTTTTACACCAGATAACGCGTAATTTTCAGAAATATATGATGTTGTTTTGTTTACTTTTGGCAGCATGAGATCAGTTTTTATTCCTGTTACATTCATCTTGATAGAATTATGACTTACTCTTTAAACCTTATAAAGTGCTACCTTTCCCAAACTATGATAATCCCTTCATTTAATATTAAAATACAATTCCTGAAAGTAATGTTGAAACAAAAAAACCGTTATAGTATACTTTAATATGCCTGACATACTTAACATTACATTTAGTTCGTGTATTTGTTGAATGTTTTGGTGTTTCACGAAGATGGTTGAGTTAGCATCAGGCGGAAACGTCGCGATTTCAGAGCGGTTTAAACCAAATTATATTTCTACCTGGTTACAGGTCTGTTTATGAGCGATTAGCTTCTGTCAACTACTGAATTTCTTGGTCATTTGGTAAAAAATAAAACTTTCGCATATACAGTTTTCTATGTGATGATTTTTGAGGAAAATAAATTCCTGAGAATCCTAATAATTGACATTAAAACAAAATAAAAAACGATACATCCCAATCTAAATATTTGAAAAAAAAGTTTAAACTTGTTCTTTTAAACATTAATTTAAATAATACGAATGTTTTCCGCTATAATTACGAATACTATTACTGATTTCTTATGACAAGTATAACCATGAATTCTATTTTAGCAGCCCTGTGTTAAAAAATAAATAAATAAAACATTCTGAGAGAGTTATTTGGACATCTTTTAATTGCAGGTAAAATGATACTTACGTTTGTGTGGTTTGTAATATTCACTACGTACATGATGTGGATACAAGATGAAATTGTATCGTTACAAGCACACATATAAGAAATTTACCCAAAGGTTTAATATAGGAAATTGATTTATAATGCGTTAAAACGACTTATATGTGAACTGCATAATATCGCTACCACATAGATCCAGGTTTGTGTAGAATATACAATAGAAAGCTATTGCATAGTAAATAGAGTGACCCAAATGCCTTCTAACCCTATTTCTTGGTGAATATTATAAAAACGTGCAGAATTATCTACTCTTTTCTTTAGTCCTTTCATGACACTAAATCTTATTAATCTGTTACTAGTGGCGACCTGCGAAACATTTGCGGTAGTTTCCATGCCCTTCGCTTAAATGTTCCATATTCTATCATTTCCACGCACGCCATTTATGCAACACTTTCTTGTAGGTATTATGTGTTAGATCGATAAATCCTGGTCTGTTTGAAAAAACAAATTCACGTAGACGTAACTTTATTTAATAAAACTACACGTAAAGTAAACAATAAAGTCATGGTATTTATAATAGCGTACAGAAAAACAGTAATGAATGTTCAGTGCGTGACATGATTTTACGAGTTGAATTGTTAGTTTGTTTGAAGTTAAGCACAAAAGCTACACAATGGGCTATCTGTGCTCTGCCCACCACGGGTATCGAAACCCGGTTTCTAGCATTGTTTACGAATTGAAACAAAGAAACGCACAGAAACGAAGAATAAAACACGTTGTTTTATAAATAAAACAAAAGTAGCGAAAAGGTGTTTATAGCAGTTTATGGAACGAACAGAAGCTATGTTATTGCAAAGTAATGTAAATGTAAAGTTGTAAGGAAGGCAAACGTAACTGAATAGGCAGAAACGATTGAATGTGTTGAAAAAGTGACAAACATGTGGTTTTGAACGAACTACGCATGCGTATTTGAGACCTGAATAAGTCGAGAAAGCCAATAGAAATTGTATTTAGTGTAATGATCATTTTTTAAAGAGGTTACACGTGGGTTAAGTGTTGTTTGTGTGAAATACTTTGCAATTAAAAAAACAAAAGTTGAAATCGAAGCCAGTCATCATGTAATGACAATGCCATTGTGCTATCATGTACCATACTCATTGCATTGAAAAATTTTACTAAGCTAAACACAGGTAAGGTAAACTTGAATTGAAAAGCTAATATGCAATCCAGACTCCTTGGACAAAGGCCTTTCTAATGATATGAGATCTGTAGCATTTAATCGAGAAATTTGCGAGACAGACAAACACAAGCATATTATTTATATAGATATTACCAACTTATATAGTTTTGACAATGCATACCGAAGAGGACGTACCTCAAGTTTTCTTCTCATGTTTCATGTTTTGGTAGAATTTTGGGTTTTTTACTTCCTTTTAAAACTTTTTTAAAATTGTAAGGGTCTAAAATGAACACACTACTATAGTCAGGGTTCAGCAACAAAAAACAATTTATTCAATAATAACAACACTTAGAAATAAATTTAACACTTACAAAAAATCACTTAATCACTTAAGTGCCTGGCCAGGATTTCATGCCAATATTAATAAACAATATATCATAAATATTAATAATATTAATAATTATTTCCAATAATGGAATCAGGAAGAAGAACCAGAAAAAAAAACAGATTCCGAAAAAAAAACAGCAAATACAATATTCCAAAAATACCTATCAATATCATTAACGATATTGAGTGATAAACAGCAATAATTCACTAACTGTCTCGTGATTCTCTCTCTTTCTACAACTAATAGGCGGGAATTTTGCAATACAGATTTAACAGTATAAGTTATGGTCATTTCTAAATATAAATTTGATTTAAACAAACATCGATATTAAAATGAATATATATATAATAATAAATCCGTTCAAGAAAGCTAATTGCTATTTTATTTCATTTTAACAGTGAAATACTGATTCGTAAAAAGTAACTATGTTTCTTCATGTCGTACTCAGTGGCCTATTTGATAATCTAAGTCTAATTACTAATTAATTAATATTTCATTAATGTTATTAGATACCAATTACCACTTTGTTTATTTCCTACGTTTCAACTGCTAATTTATGGTTGTCGTCAGAGGAGTCCTGACAAGGCCGGTATTTGTTGACAGGAGCCGGGTTTCTATACTGTCTTCTTGTTAGAGAAGCAGATGTGGTATTCACTCATCCAAGCTCTCACTTCTTTGGATCTTGAAGCTAAATATTTCAATGATCTCAATAAGTGTATCTACGTGTCGCTGGCTTCTTATTATGCCGTAAAGCGCGTTTTTTGGCGCATGGGTTTAAAGCTTAGAATTAAGGATAGCTTCAAGACAAATGTGACGTATAAGAAACATACAATGCGTTTCTTTCTCTTTTAAGATTAAATGGAGAACGTTTTTTTGCTCGTCAAATTTTTACATTTTTCACACTTTTCCGCGTCGTTGTCAAATAATTGGCTTTTAACCGCATTTACCTTATTCTTCAGCTAGTCACAGATCGTCAGAGGTCCCTCTCTCTCTCTCTCTGGTATTTCTAGATCTTCCCATAATTGTGTTGCTGGAAAAATCAGGCTTGTAATAATGGATTTTCTAGTTACATCGTTCTTATAAAACTATAGAAACACCGAAGGCTCTATTCACCCCCGATTTTGGGTAGTAGTAACCAGCACAATTACCCTGGACTTCACGAGACTAAACAGGGTCATATCCACAGATTACAGAAAAAACAAATTCAACATGAAAATCCATAATAATACTGTTGTTTGCATCCAGTCACTACACAATCATTACTCTTCAATTAATTATGCCAGCACAAGCAAGAGAGACGATCTCTTGCTCCTGGAGGTTAGAGCTTGAATTCCTTCACCGAACATAATACCCTTTTTAGCTGTGGGGGCATTACCATTTGTCAATCAATCGCACTTTGTGCTGATAAAGAGTGATCCAAGAGTTGGTGACGTGTGGCGATGACCAGCTGCCTTTTGCTTACTTTATCACCTCAAAATTAGGGACGGCTAGCGATATCCCTCGAATATCTTCTCGCGAAATTCAACAAAACAAACAAATAAACAACGATCTATTGCTTTTGCACTGGAGAGAAAGAGCAATAAACTCGAAAGAATATAATTGAACGTTACAAAGACGCACTGCATTTGTAGTTTATTTATAATCTATAATTTATGTTCTGTTAAAGAATTGAGGCATACATCCCTAGCAAATTGTTTATCAATGAAAAAAAAAGTGCAGTAATGAATGTTTATATCTTCGCGGTGCTCAAAAACACAGAACTAGGAGAAAACACTTAGGGGCATTTACCCAAACTAACCACATTCTTTATGCCAACTACTCCACGTTTGTTGATGAAAGCGCACTAACTAACGGCTGAAATATCGGCTTCTTATACACAAGGCTCTTGATTTTGGAGAAACGCCAGATGAAACCAAAGATAATGAACAGACCTAATTAGAGGATATTGGATTACAAAGTGAGCTCACAGCGGTAGACATAATTCAGATAATATTTGATGACCAAGCACTATGACCAGAAAAACCTATATGACGAGCAAAGATACGGATTTGTCGAAAGAGTTACCAAAGAAACAGTGGATACCGAATTTTCACAAAATAACGATAAAGTTCCCAGACGCTTTACGCAGGAGAACTGTTATATTCGCCTAAAAAAAAATGGAGATGGATCATGGACAGCATACCAGACGTCAATTACACTGTGCATTGTTAATTATGAATTATCGGTTGATGGATCAAATTCTGAACATTTTACGGAATTTCTTGCAATTGAAGCAACTACTGGCGAAGCTTGCAGAAAAGAGTGAATATTTATGTGTGAAGAGGACGAACTATGTAATCTGTTAAAGTGTGCAGCAAAAGTACTGAACATTAACAAAAAAGCACTGTTCGTGTCTTGTGGCAATCACAACTTAAATATAGTTGTATTGGATGCTGTTAAATCATCTGTATTGTCTGTGACATATTTTGGGGTCCTATAGTGTAGTTTTGTTATCTTCAAGTTCTTCTACTCATCATATTACCCAACTTATTGTCAAATAACTGTCATACTCTCGCTGGGAGTGCTGTATTAAAAACATTAAAGTGCTTCGATATCAACTCAGTGAGGGACATAGTACCCTCAAAATAAGTAACGAAAGGGACAGTACGATTGCGTCAGAGGGCATGAAGCCTTAGACGAGATATTTTATCAGGGAACTTTTTGTGTCTTGTAATATGATACGATATTTTGTGTCAAAATCAGGTTTGCACGCAAACTGTTTCAAGCCATCGAACTAGCAATAGACACCCTTAGAAATTAAATTCACACAATGCTCAAGATTCTGTGATATTATAGACAAAACGTGTTTGCATCAGCTGATGTTTCCGCATGGGAAATCGTAGACCAGGTGGGCATCAATATAACATTTCCAGAACAGAGAAGCCAAAGAAAGAAAGTGATGTTTGAATATGAATGTTCAGATGATGCCACCAAAAGTCAAAAAAGAGAGGTTTAAGCAAGATTTCTTCCTCTTGATAGATGATTCAGCTTCAACTAACCTGAATGAAATATTTTCCCAGCTTGAACTTTTCTACATTATGTATTGTAACGCCCTCACGGCTGAAAGGGCGAGCATGTTTGGTGTGATGGGGATTCGTATCCGCGACCCACAGGTTGCGAGTCGAGCGCCCTAACCACCTGGCCATGACGGGCCACACTGAAAAGTTGTTGGATTTATATCCATATCTTAGCCTTCCGTTAGGTATCCTCCTGACTGTAGTTGTAAATATGGTAATAGGAGAGGGAATATCTTCACATTTAAAAGTAGTGAAGAACTAAACGCTTTTAATTTCCCATAAGAAATATTAATTGAACACGACATTTGTCGCAAAAAGTACTTTTCTAAAATATTTGAGGACTTCGTCTCCAAAAAATCACGGAAAGTCCACTTCTAAAACATTATATGTTTAATTAAATTAGCACTCATGCCTTGGATAAAGTTAGCATCATTTAGCATATTGTTGTGATATTTTAGTTTGCTCAGTAATGTGCTAAAGGGGTCAGCGCTTGTTGGGAAAGTGTAAGATTGAATTCTCAAGTATGTATTATATTTAGCTGTAAGAAACTGCTAAAATAGTTTCGGTGTATTTAATTAACATCTTCAGGGTTTCTTTTTTTTTGAAATTTTGATTGTTGTTTCGCTTGAAGTTGAAAAAAAAAATTACACTTTAGCTGTAATTTTGCTATTAATTGTCCATGGTATTACATGTGTTCACATTTCTTATAAGTTAACATTATATTGTATATCTATGAGAATGACAACTGATTGGTCAATTGATTATTTGCAGCAGTGTGAAGTGAATAAAATGAGCGAGTGCTGGCTTACCCGTGGTTTTATGTTATGTTAATAAAGGCTTGGTTACGGAGATGTTACTAAAAAAAAAGGTAAGTCTGTGAATCCCAGATAATCCCGGGTGAGTCTGAGATGTTTTATTTTCTAAAAAAAAAAAATGCATTAGGAATTTTTTAGTGTTTTTTTTCTTCTACACTGCAAAATATTATTATAGCTACAGAATGTTACAAAAAAGGCGTTTCATTAAGTGTGGTATTATTTTATGGTGTAAACAATAAAGCAGTAAAAGTAAGCGAAAGCGTAGCAGAGCCCTAGGTCGCCACAGGCTAACGCCGGCTCCGACCGTGTCTTCCCTATTTTTCTTAATGAAAGTGACAGGGTGACTTGGGTGACAAATGCATTCTGGGAGTGTTGATCTTATCGTAATAAGTGTGTAGTGGTTGAAGCTGTCATCTTGACCAGATTCCTGTGCAGTTTCTCTCTACTTCAGAGACAGAAGTGCTGCTGATTTTGTTTTATGTGTGCGTCAAGTAGAGCCTGAACGTCAGTGCTCTGTTTTATACTTTGTCTTGTGACTAAGAAAAGTGTTGTCTGCTGTCTTCTATCTTGATTCATTTTATGTCTGCAACACATTTTCTAACGAACCTCTTTTTAGAGGGGTTACTACACTTATCTGTAGGAAATCATTTCACCTAAAAATACCATGTATATACAGGAAAGGTTTTACTATGTAAAAAATATAATTTTCGTTTTTTTTTCTTCTCAAGAAGAGCACTTACCCTTATGGGTGGTTAATTGTTGTACTATACCTAGAAAGCTGGATTATTTTAATCCCAACAAACAAGGCAAAGTAACTTATCTTTATTAATCTTTCCATAGTATGTCTTAACTGTAAGTTTATTTATCCTGTAACATGCTGTACAACGCAACGTATTGTGATGCTATTCATGTCCTTATTCAAACATCGGTATTTGAGTTTCGAAAAACTATTTTTCTTTAGGTAAAACCGATTGTTATTCAAAAATAACTATGCTATGTCAATACCAGTTTAACATAGTTTTATACACAAAGTTTAAACTCACTAACAAGAGATAAACATCTGGGTGGAGTAGATTTTTTCATCGAAAGTAACAGATTCTGTCTGACAGCTATAATCTCACAGAAGAAATTATTAGTACACTAGAGCATAGCCTATAAAAAATGACGGGGCAAGTATTACCCCCCCCCCCCCATAGTAGACCCTAACCTCACATTTCATAGCTAACTGAAATAAGTAAATTTTGCGAAATCAAGCTTGACCAACAAGGAGGTAGAAAAG
>NW_013665993.1:142781-154323 GCF_000517525.1 Limulus polyphemus | reverse complement strand
ACGAATTTTTTGTGGGACGTTGAAGCATTCAGAATTAAAAAAACAACAACACTCAAACCATGTGTTGCCGCATGAAAACATTGTAAGTCCACGTTTTATCAAAGTAAGTACAAGTGTTGCATAAGTTCAATGATGCTTCAGTGGAGAGAGATATAAAGTGAAAATAAGTAGAAATGCTGACGAGATTAACGTAAGTCATGGATCGTGCCAGTGAAAATAAGTGGAAATGCTGACGAGATTAACGTTAAGTCATGGATCGTGCCAGTGAAAATAAGTGGAAATGCTGACGAGATTAACGTTAAGTCATGGATCGTGCCAGTGAAAATAAGTGGAAATGCTGACGAGATTAACGTTAAGTCATGGATCGTGCCAGTGAAAATAAGTGGAAATGCTGACGAGATTAACGTTAAGTCATGGATCGTGCCACTGCTGGTGAAATAATATTTACAAGTGGCACAGCGTGTTTAATTGACTTCATGATTAATGTTCTCCTGATTAACAATACATCATTCCAATCATGGAAATTGAATAAATAAAAGTAAGAGAAATATTATGACATGAATCTGTTTCTTTCACATCAAAATTTACCTTTCCTATCACATTACGTTTAGTCGATTCTATGAGCCAAGCCTAGCTTGTAATCAAACAAAATATTTTAGAAGGAGCTGGGAAAGAGCTTATTTTTTCTTCAAAATTGCATTTAGAATTATAAGTTCTACAATGTGCTGCTGCAAATAGATTACGTGCAGTGAATCTGAACAATTGCTATGATAGTCTTCAGCTCTATGGTAGAGTTCTGACGTAATCAATATTTTTCTGAAACGCCATCCATTCCAACTTAGAGCTCTGAACATACTGATCCTACAAAGAAAAAAAAAAATAATATATATATATATATATCGTATTACAAAATAAAATGTGATGGCAAATGTTGAAAACGTACGATTTCTGCCTGAATTTTGATATTTTGGAACGAAACTTTATTTTATTTTTCATGTACCTTATGTTTTATTTAGTTAAAAAAACTAGAGTAATATTATAAGGAGATTCAAAATCTCAATTCAGGAGTCTAAACCTTATATCGAAGAACCGTTCAGTTTATAGTCGAAGATGGATGAAACAAATGAAGTCTTAAATCTGTAACTTGGTCCCCCGATTGGTCAATGGTAAGTTTACTGGCTTACCACGCTAAAATCTGGTCTCCGATTCCCTGTGGTGCACAGAATGCAGGTAGCACATTGTGTAGCTTTGTGCTAAGGAAACAAGAACAACATTGTTATTGTTAAGTGTAGATTTCAATAAAATTGTGTAAAAAAATGGAGTATCTGGAAAGCTGTAAAGTATTTTTTTAAATAATTTTCTGAAGTTTATTTTCTTGGTGAAGGCCCGACATGGCCAGGTGGTTAGGGGCCTCGACTCGCAATCTGAGGGTCGCGGGTTCGAATCCCCGTACCACCAAACATGCTCGTTCTTTCAGCCGTGGGGGCGTTATAATGTGACGGTCAATCCCACTATTCGTTGGTAAAAGAGTAGCCCAAGAGTTGGCGGTGGGTGGTGATGACTAGATGCCTTTCCTCCAGTCATACACTGCTAAATTAGGGACGGCTACCGCAGATAGCCCTCGTGTAGCTTTGCGCGAAATTCAAAACAAACAAACAAATCTTCATGAATTATCGGTCATTCCTATTTAAAAGTAAAGTAAAACATATAATGTTTAGCTTAGGTTGATTATTGAAGCTCTGCTCAGCTTGTTCCATTTGTAAATTGACATCTACTATAAGTTTCTTTATTTTTTATCTAACACTGAATTTAGGGGGTTTGTTTTAACGACTTCCTACCCCGAGGTTACGCTTTAAATACTGCAAAGGAGAGATTTGTGTGTTGTATTTTGTCAGTCAGCGGTGACGAAATAAAACGCTTTTGGTCATGGGAAAAGGACGCCTCCATATCCCCTATATTCTACAGATCCTCCACTATGGAATTATAGATCAAATTTGTATAACATAGCTGTGATTGAGTGCGATTTTTTCTTTTCCTTATAACATTTTAAAACTTATTAAAAGCTTATTTTTAACATAATTACGCTCTTGAAAAATGTCATAAACTTGTAAATACTTTGGCGTATACTACTTAAACGTATTTAATATTGAGAAATGAATAAATAACGAAATCTTAGATTTTGTGATCACATTTTAAATGTAAAGTTTGTCTCTAAGAAAAGTAGAATCTAATGTTGAGATACAATGTTCAATAATTATTATATAAAAGAAGATAAAAAAAATTCCAACATCCCTTTAATTTAGCCCACGCTCTGGCAGTGTTTTAGAATGTCTTGATAATGGTTTAGCAGGACGACACTTGCTCAACTTAGAAATCATTATTAGTATGGGAGTTTTAGTGAATAATTATTTAAATAAGTGATTAGTTAAAAAGTAAACAATACATAGGTCTAGTTTAGTGTGATGTTTAACTTTCTATAATTTTATATTGGTTTTCCGGTGATTCTCAGGGTTTATAACGTAAAAAATCGGGTTTTGATAATCACAGTAGATAAATTTCCTTGTTGTTTTCCTTTAATAAAGTCACTGTATGCCAAAAAAAATTATTATTATTCATCTGATATATTCGTGGATATATCGAATAATATTACAATTTAACTGTGTCGGAATATTCGTTAAGAAAGTACATATGTTACGAAAAATAGATGAGAATCACTCTTTCTAAAATCGTAATTTGAAAGTGTGGTCAGTTGTTTGCATATACATATGACAAACAAAACGGCCAACTGATAATATGTTTACGTGAATAATTTCTAAAACATCATAAGTCAAATTTATGTATAGAAAAAAATCTTATTATTGAGGTTCCATTTTTATATTCTATTGTGATTTCTGTATAAAAGCCACCCCCCTCCAGTAGCACAGCGGTATGTCTGCGGACGTACAACGCTAGAAACCGGGTTTCGATACCCGTGGTGGGCAGAGAACAGATAGCCCATTGTGTAGCTTTGTGCATAAATTCATACAAAACAAAAACAAACAATCTGTATTAACATTTCATGCAATTCTCTTTTCGACATTGACTTTTACCAGAAGTATCGAATAACGAATGTCTAGTTTTTGTCTCAACAGTTCGATAAACAAGTCGATGGGAAACTAACGTATGCGCATGTTTGCTGTGGGCTGACACGTTTTAGATTCCTCTCTTTGATACTGATGAAAAAGTGACACTGAAGAGTTATTGAGGAATACACCTGCTGTTGTAACCATAGCAACCCGAAAATGCTTACCTCACATGGATGAAAGTTCTGAAAGGATACATCGATAAATAGGAAATAATTTTAGTATTTTCCCCAACTACACGCTTTTCCGACATTAATAGTTTAGTGTTAGCTATTTACTCAGGATTTATAAAAAATATATTTTGCCCTAAAAAAAGAACAGGAATAAGAACTTTCCAAACACTGCGAGATAGCTCAATCTTAAGAATATCCAGCATGCAAATTATATTTAATGACAAAATTACTTTAACAGATGTGTACTAGCTTTCCTTAGACTGAAATATAAGTGTTCTATATTATTCTGAGATTTGATGACTTAAATGAGTCACTTCAATGCCAGAGTCAAACAGTAATACATTCCACTGGATGAAATAGAATTTTGGATGATGTATGTGTATGCTATTACTCATATCATAGGATCGCATACGTGGCTAATAAAAACCGTTGAAGCTGTGTATTGATTATTCTCCCCCCCCCCCAAAAAAAAAAACGAAAAGAAAGTAAAATGGAAATAGCATTAGTACTAAATCTACTAATTAGCATGTAATATCATTGTGTACGAGCTAACTGATTCTGAAAAAAAAAAAAACGTATTTAATATTGATTGTTTTATATTGAAATTGTTTTGGTAGGAAGGTCATTTTAATTTAATGTGACGGTCAATCCAATAATTTTTGGTAAAGAGTAGCCCAAGAATTATCGGTGTATGGTGTTGGCTAGTTGCCTTCCCTCTAGTTTATCACTTCAAAATTAGGGATGGCTAACGCGGATAGCCTTCTAGAAGCATTACGCGAAATTTAACAGCAGCGCCAGTCATACGAGACTTGTATATTGTTTTTGTAACTTTAAAGCTTTGAAGTCAGCACGGAAACTTACGTAAGCATTCATACTTTTTTTTTTTTACAGTTTCGAAGTTGAACTGTTGACCCATATTTTCATGCATGTAACTTCACCAATGTTTATATAAATGTATCGGAAGTAAATGAAAACTTAATAAATTATAGTATATATAACATGTATATATAAATGTATCGGAAGTAAATGAAAACTTAATAAATTATAATATATATAACATGTATATATAAATGTATCGGAAGTAAATGAAAACTTAATAAATTATAGTATATATAACATGTATATATAAATGTATCGGAAGTAAATGAAAACTTAATAAATTATAGTATATATAACATGTAGATATAAATGTATCGGAAGTAAATGAAAACTTAATAAATTATAGTAGGTAGCAAAGTAGATTACAGTCAACTATTAAAGCGTCCTGCATTATAATTTTAAAATACAACACAATGTAAACAAATTCCATATTCGTTATTCGTTATGTTGATGTAATATATTAGAAACTTCAGCTAAAGGCATAAGTTTATTTGAAATATTTTGGAATAATTCTTATTCCTTAAAAATAAAGTGAAATATAAAATTAAAATATTTTAAACCTTAACCACATACGCAGTTAACAAAAAATATGTACTGTAATTATTATAGGCATTTAGATAAATAAATAAAATATTTTAAACCTTAATCACATACGCAGTTAACAAAAAATATGTACTGTAATTATTAATAGGCATTTAGATAAATAAATAAAATAATTAGTTACAGTGGCACAGTGGTATGTCTGCGGACTTACAACGCTAGAATCCAGGTTTCGATACCCGTGGTGGGCAGAGAAGAGATAGCCCATTGTGTAGCTTTGTGCTTAATTACAAACAAAAAAGAGCAAAGCTGTGTCCATCGCGGGATTCCAATCCCGGATCTTAGCGTTGTAAGTCTTTATACTTACCGCTGTCACAGCGTATATATTTTAACTCATAATTCAGTTGTTTATTTTGTGAAAAGTCCTGGATGTATATATCGTTAATTGAAATTTCCAAACATGATAGCCGAAAAACAGAAATTTCACATAATAAAATAACTCAAATCTCTATATTCAGTCTGTTTCTTTAGTGTTATAAATGGAAACGACATGATAAAATTTTCCATACATATATTGTCTTTGTTAGAACATATATAATCCTATACGTTTTATTCGTACCATTTAACTTGCTGCAATATCCTATCACAAAATTACGTTTTATATCATATTCAGTTAAAAATACTGCACAATTCGAATAACAAAGAATGAAAAAGGGAGGAAAAAGTGTTCAACACGATAACTTCACATGTAATTGTTAGGCTACATTTCTGGAACTAGCAAGACTTATACGAGCAGCTCCAGAGACCAATAGGCACTTTTAAAGTTTGTTTGTTTGTTATGGATTTCGCGCAAAGCTACAGGAAGGCTATCTGCGCTAGCCTGGTGGGTGATGATGACTAGCTGCCTTCCCTCTAGTCTTACACTGCTAAATTAGGGACGGTAAAAGAGTAGCCCAAGAGTTGGAACAAATAGTGGAATTGACCGTCACATTATAACGCTCCCACGGCTGAAAGGGCGAGCATGTTTGGTGTGATGGGGATTCAATTATTGGAAAACAAAGCAAATTATAATAATACTCCAACAACAAGTGCCCATAAGATTACATGTGTATTGTCTTCCAGCTTTATCTTCTGCATGATTTATATCTGGATAATATGTTGTTCTTTACTTGTAAATCGAATAATAAATCTCTGTACTCTGAGATAGAGACAATAGGCATATATCATAGCCACAGAACAGTTCTCATGGTGCTGTTCTTCTACATATGTAAGGCAATCACAGAGCAAAATAAAAGGTTATAATGGTTTCTTTATCTGATTCGTTTAAAGTCATTCAATGTAACGATTACTTTACAAAAGTCATGTTGTTGTTTTTATTGCAAAGCTGCAGATTAGGCTGTCTGTTTATTCTGTTCACCGTGAGGAATCGCACCTTGGATTTCAGCGCCAACTCTTGGGATACTCTTTTACCAACGAATAGAGGTATTGATCGTCACATTATGACGCTCCCACGGCTGAAAGGGCGAGCATGTTTGGTGTGACCTTCAGATTGCGAGTCGAGCGCCCTAACCACCTAGCCAGCACTTTTAAAGACCTTTTCAAAAGTATCACTTATACATTTTTCTTCTTAGGAAATATACACCTCACAAACTTTATAACCTTACTACTAATACATCCAATTCAAAACTAGTAAAGTTAAATAATTTATGATTACAAATATTTTTTTTATCAAATATGGTTATCAAAAAACGGATCAAAAGTAAGTTAACTGTATACATTAGGATTAAAATAATGTAAAAATTAGCACACGTAGAAATACTTAGCGTCAAATCAATAGACAGAAAAAAAACTACAACGAGTAGACTGTTATCGAACAACAAATCGGTTATACTTTCTGCTAACGTTTGAACCCCAATCCCGATGGGTTCGACCATCTTAGATAAATTAGGTTACTACTAAACTGAGGATGCAACGTCATCTTAAAAATATCCTCAAAAATTTTGATTATTATAACCAGTTAGATGTTTAGCATTTATTTATGCTCATTTGTCTAACAGTGCTGATTATTAATAGTTATTAAACTTCCTTTAAGGTTTCTAAGAACAAGCTATTACTAAGAATGTTTGTCAATAAACCTGAGGTCGCCTTGATCACTACTCAAATAATAATCGATTATCATAATCATATAAATCAATATTATTATTTAGTGCCCTTTACAGCTTCAATAGAGGAACATTTTTATGCATATTTATGATATAATGAACTGTCTTTGCTGTGCACATCAAGAATATCGAAACCTATTTTCTAGTTCTATAAGCCTCAGACTTACCATAGAACCACTGTAAGAGGGGGGAGAAAGTGCGTGTCATTATGAATGTTTGTGGAAACATTTTATTTTATTTAGTTTCCGTGATATTTGTCGATCTTCTTTTTCTTAAAGATGTGCATTAGGTAAGCGTCATTACTATGTACTATATGCTGTCTGCACTCTATCTGCCGCGTGAATCGAATCTCTAAATCCAGCAATAGAAACTCTTAAGCTTATTTATCGCTGAGCCACTGAGGTGTATTAATTTTATTAGTTATCGTCAGTAATTATTGTTGTTATTTGTATATTGCAGTGCTATCTACTACAAAATACTGACTTTACTTCATTGTATACTGTATACTCACGAATAACGACTACGATATACCCACGAGTAACGACTACGATATACACACGAGTAATGACTACGATATACCCACGAGTAATGACTACGATATACACACGAGTAATGACTTAGCTTATTATCTGATTATTTTTAAAATTTTAATATTTTAACATAAAATTTCTTACAATATGCTGAGCAAGCACTGTATTTTCAATACAACAAACATAATTTTAATGAGACTTGCACGTTGTTTGTTACACATATATAATAACAACACAGAAGCTTTGTTAAAATCACCAGAAAAACAACAATTAGGACTCAAACATAGCTCCAATTTTATATAATTATTAAAACACTAAAACGTTTTTTTTTTTTTTTCTGATAGTCTTTCCAGTGAACAATGAACATTATATCTGGAACAGTACTATTGAATGATCCGACTTAGTAGCATTTGAAACAACATCTCAACAAAAGGTTGATGTTAATGTACAGTTTCTTGTTATTATTAAGCAGTAAAATTGAATGTTTTCAGAGTAGATATGATCTCGAGCATCAGTATAATTCCAGAAGTGATTTAACTGCTTTATAACATCTTGTTTTTATATGTATAAGAAAATGAAAAAAAAAGCCTTAGAACTCTTAAAAAATTGTCACTTTTTTTTACAGAGACGGCTAAAATAAAATAAAAACTTAGCTACCTGTTTTTAAAACCTTATTCCTAACCCGTGATGACCCCAAAAATGTCAAAACGTCGTTACGCACGTATATATTTGTTTCCTGAAATAAAAAGTTTATACTACCTATATCAGTTGCCTCTACAATTTATTAGCTTCAAGTGATTTGGTGGATATTACGCCATTTTGTGTTGCATCTGTCATAACATTTTGAATAGCGTTTATTCTATTTTTCGTTAGCGCATTAGTTGTTTAAAGATAGCTATGCATATTTTATTAGCCCTAGAAATACTGATTGGGCCCATATGGACATCATTGTTTTATTTTTTATTAACACTTTTATAAACTAGTTTTTTATTAATTGCTTGTAGGTTTGTCTATAAGTTTGTTGGTTGCAAAATCCCATAATAACATATGAGTCACAACAAACATTAATCCAAATTATCACCAATATTTCAGTTAATTCTATTAATTAATCCTGAGGTCTCTAGATAGCTACCGTAAAAAATTAGTGATTTCACTCAAACGTATTTGGTCGGTTCTTTACACTGAGTATTGTAGCAAGCAAAAACATAAAATTATTTAATATCATGTGGATACCACATTGTATACAAAGATGTCGGTCATTTAACGTGTGATAATTTTATATACAGATCAAAACATCTGAAATTAAAGAAACTGCCTTATTTCCAGTTGTATCGGCAAAATAGTGCCTTTCTCTCTAGGAAAAATGCTTACAATATCTAACTTGCTTTCTTTAATTTACTTTCTTACCATCGTAAATGTATTAATGTTGAGAAACGCTATTAGAAAAGTTTCTACATTGTCGAAAGCCCCCCAGTGGCTCAGCGGTAATTCCCAGAACTTACAACACTACAGATCGGGTTTCGATACGCGTGGTAGGCATACAAAGATAGCCCATTGTGTAGTTTAGTGCTTAATAAATAAACAAGCGTTATGGGAAATTTCAGTAAACCTTGGTGAGATTGTTGAAATTAAATAGAGTAGTGGTGTGAGAGCACTCTGATGAGTATAAATAAACACAGCCATTCTCAGATTACAGAAGGTTGTTACTTTCCTTTCACTTGAACCTACCAATGTGCCTAGATAGGGTTAAGTGTCTTCTGATATTACTATTATTACTGTTCTTAATTCGAAATAACGTAATATTTTGGTGGACATTATTGGTCTTAACAGTCTTAATACTTTTACCTCCCATTTATAAGAAAGAAAATGATATACACTGCATATATTCTATTGTGAATGTCGTTCATAAGTTTTCATTTAATGACCACAAACTAATTGATACATTTCAGTAGTAATTATTTTTATTTTACCACCGATTGTTTGTTTGTTTGTTTTGAATTTCGCGCAAAGCTACACGAGGGCTATCTGCGCTAGCCGTCCCTAATTTAGCAGTGTAAGACTAGAGGGAAGGCAGCTAGTCATCACCACCCACCGCCAACTCTACTCTTGGGCTACTCTATTACCAACGAATAGTGGGATTGACCGTCACATTATAACGCCCCCATGGCTGAAAGGGCGAGCATGTTTGGTGGGACGGGGATTCGAACCCGCGACCCTCAGATTGCGAGTCGAGTGCCCTAACCACCTGGCCGTGCCGGACCTTTACCACCGAAGGTCTTATGTTTGTGAGAAGGAATGTTAGCTTTCCTCTCAGAACTATACTAAACATTGTGTAATATTCAAGCGCTTTTCCAATTTTATATCCTCATGACTTGTTTCTGTAACACCATAGATTGACTAATGAATATCAGTGCATTATTTGAAGTTTGTCTTTCATAGTGAGGGAGTTTATAATTTAAAAGTTGCTTTCCGTTAAAATTAGTCCTGTTTTAGAAGGTTAAATGTATATCGTATGACGTTAAGTAAATACTTTTCTGTGCAACTACTATGAATACAATCTAAAAGTTGCTTCACACAATTATACAGAGGAGTTTTGCAAAATAAATACTTTTCTGTATAACTACTATGAATACAATCTAAAAGCTGCTTCACACAATTATACAGAGGAGGTTTGCAAAGTAAATACTTTTCTATGCAACTACTATGAATACAATCTAAAAGTCGCTTCACACAATTATACAGAGGAGTTTTGCAAAATAAATACTTTTCTATGCAACTACTATGAATACAATCTAAAAGTTGCTTCACCCAATTATACAGGTTTGCAAAGTAAATAAAAAATAAATGAAGATCTCGATAAATATCCGCTGATGAGAAAAATCTTACATTTTTGTCAAAGTGACATAAGTAAATATTTGAGAAATTTAATAATACATTCGTGCATAAAGGATTATATGTTTACTGAACAAAAAAAAAGACTTATTATAGTGTGCGTTGTATGAAGTCCAATGGACTTTTGCAAGTCTTCATAGCAGTAAATGTACTCAGTTTGCTATCATAAAACGCTTAAAAGATATGCACTCAGACTTGAAGTTTGGGATTTTTCTAGTATATTAAATGAGGTTTGAAAAATGTAAACCGAGATACACAAATAAAGATATCTTCTACACTAAATAAGTAATTGTAGCACATGACAATATCCAAGCATCAAAAATTCAGTTAATGACGATCCATTTGACTCTAATTTAGGCGTGAAAAGACGGACGTTGTATGTAAAAGGGACGGGATGTAGTACATGTAGTATGGGTTGTTACAACAAGTGCCCTACAAGAGGTTACTAAGGAACTAATCCATCAGAAAAGTCAGTGGTGTGAAAGGATATGTAAACATTAGACAATCATAGAAAAGTTGATAGTTAGTGGACCATCCACGAGCCTTGTATGTGAAAGGTAAGGAATACCAATTGTTAATTCTACGATGGTGAAGGTAAGATTGACAATAATGAAATAAACTTATTCAGACCAAAAAATTAATAAAACGTTATAGGTGCAATGCAAGTTGTTATAATTACAAAATGAGCTATACCTATACTCTGCCCACTACAAGTATTGAAACCTGATTTTTAGCGATAAAAGCTGAGCCACTATGAGGTGGGGGAGGCAGTTATTACAGTGGTCCGAGTTTATGCATAACCTTATAAGCGCGGGGAGTTAATAATTTCCACGTTCCTTCTTATATTTTGAACCTAAATTTTGTTAGGGGAGCATAGCTGCTCCCTTTTTAATTCAAAACGTGTTTGTGAAACCATTAACGTGAATTTAGACCAGCTGGAACATTTCAAATATATTCGTGTGTAATTATGAAATGGCATGTCGTCCCACTAGAATTCACTTGGTTAAAATTGCATTAAAAGTAAATTATTATTATTAACGATTATACATAAAGCAAGAAAATTGTTTGCGAAAATACATAAATGATACTCATACAAAAAGTCAAAACCCATGACTAATGACAACTATATGATAAATTATTAATGGTAGAAACATCAAGACGGCCCAGCATGGCCAGGAGGCTAGGGCGCTCGACTCGCAATATGAGGGTCGCGGGTTCGAATCCGCATCCCACCAACATGCTCG
>NW_013665993.1:135775-142050 GCF_000517525.1 Limulus polyphemus | reverse complement strand
CAAACAAACAAACAAACAAGACATAAACATAAGAGACGAGTAAAAAAACTTTTACAATATTTTACATGTTTATTAATGTATGATTTTTGTCAAAGGTCCTCTAATTACTCCCAAAATTAAGCCAGGATAGCTGATCGCCTCAAGAATGCTTATAGGATTTTGTGCAAGTCAGTCCACGGATGCTAGTGTTTCTTCGACCTCTCTTCCGTCAGGATATAGTTTCAACACATTTACCGTATGCTCTGGGTCATTACTTTGCTAGAAAATGAATTCCCGCCTGATGAGTTGTGTTCCTGAAGGAGTGGCATGATTGATCATAATTTACCAGTACTTGTCAGCAATCAGGATACCGTCAATTTTGTGCAAATCACCAATATTGTCGACTGAGATGCAGCCTCAAACTTGTACCGATTTCTCGTGATCGTCGAAAAAAGAAAATCATTGGTCGTTGCCGAACAATTTAAAATTGAATCTAAGTATTCAACTTTGCTTTTCTCCACTATTGGAAGTCCGATGCTTATTTCAACCATTGGTTTGGCGAGCTCTTCAACAGCTATCTTCGAGACCACTTCATGCTGATGTACATATTAATATTTATGAGGTATCGTCCACACCTGTAACTACAGTAAGGTCAGTTGTAAAATATGTGCTCGACCGTCGGCTATGTCGTAAAGAGCATACTTAGCTGAGATCCTCAATAGCACATGCAGAGAGTACCGGTTTTCTATCTCGACCACTTTTATTCTTAATAGTACCAGTTCCATATACTCTCTTCGGTGTATTGTATACACCGTACAATGAGTTTTGCTGCAGTTGTTTGCATGGATTATCGACAATCACCCAAAATGTTGATTTTTACACGCTTGTGATGTTGTATTTTAATCTTGGGAGCATATGATTGGATAACACTACTACTATTTTAGGTCTTACTAATGATATGGCGTTTCTGAATGGTTTGATTACAACAAACGAATGGGAAAATTTACTTTCATCGCGTGGCTATATACTGGTGGAGTTCATTTTCACACGATAAAGGGGGGTGGTGTCATTCCCATAATATTTGTATTTTAGATCTTTCTTTTTCTCACCACTTTCATAATTATTTCCAATCTCTATCACAAATTTTCGTACATCGTGGAGTAATTCGTATGAATTGTATTGTCAATATATGTTACTTGAACTGTTTTATCTATGTTGTTTGAATTGAATATTTCTGTTTTATGGAGATAGTGGAACTTGAATTGTTTACTTGTTCGCACTCTTAAAACCAATTGTTTCATTAGTGTGTTCTCAGACTTCAAAATCTAAAGGCATATTTGAACAAGATAATGATTTATAATATATGTCTAAATTTACAATACAGGACTAAAATTAGAGTTAAAATAATAATATTCCTTAGCGAAGAATCTTAAAATTGTTGTTAAATGTGAAGATCACAACGGTGTGTTCAGCTGCACCATAAAAACTGTGAGTTTGTACGACAGGAAGTAAAATAACTTACGAAGACCTACTTCTTACCATGACTTAGTGTTTATTTTGGAAAGACATTCAGTGTGTTTCTTTATTCGTCTTCAGCTGGGCTAAGTTAATCGCACCCCTAGTCATGGTAATGTTTTTTTTGTGTGTGTTTTTTTTTTTGCTGTTGTTTTTTTGCTGACGAAAGACACCACATTTCCGAGAAAGTTAAAGACGTTCTTCTTTTTGGTAACGTTAGTTCCAACAGGCTCGTGTTGTATTTTGAAGAGTAATGTCACATGGAGAAGTGTCGATGCTTTGTCGTTGCGTCAATAAAAAATTTTTCTAAAGAAACGACGGAGAACAGTGGCACGTTAAACGATTTAAGAGTTAATGATATATTTCTAGTTCAGAACAACCAAAGAAAAATAATTGGAATTGACTGCTATTATTTGCGAATTAGTGGTGAAGAAACAAATAATATTGAACTATGTTTTGTTTTAGCTATCACATCCGAGTTAGATCAGTTTTCACCGAACGCTTCTGAGTCAGATCAGTTTCGGCGAATACCACATTTCTTCAACAAAAGACCAAGGTTATTTAATGTGAAAAAATAAAAGCTTGAAATTATATTTTGATTAGTAATTTTCATTACAGTGTTAACTTCATATTGTGAACTTTGTGGGTATGAGTTCTGAGGAGATACTAGAACGTGTGACTATTTAGTATAATGGTGTGTCTGTTCTCTTCTTAGCCGCCGTTTTGCTTAATGAGTTAGCTTTTGTGTGCACTGTGGGGAAGAAAAGATGTAACACAAAATTTGTCAAAGAATTTAGAGTCAAGAGTTACTTGTGATCTGTTCCTGTGAGCTAAGTGAGCCATTTTCTATTGCTGGCATGTTATGTATGTACACTGTTTATTCGTGCTGTGTTCCTATGAGTTATGTGGGCGACTTTCTATAGCTGACATGTTATGGATGTACACAGTTTATTCGTGCTTCGTTTCTGTGAGCTAAGTGAGCGACTTTCTATAGCTGGCATGTTATGGATGTACACTGTTTATTCGTGCTTCGTTTCTGTGAGCTAAGTGAGCGACTTTCTATAGCTGGCATGTTATGGATGTACACTGTTCATTCGTGCTCTGTTTCTGTGAGCTAAGTGAGCAACTTTCTATAGCTTGCATGTTATGTATGTACACTGTTTATTCGTGCTCTGTTCCTGTGAGTTACGTGTGCGACTTTCGTAGCTGACATGTTCTGGATGTTCAATGTTAGCTCGTGCTGTATTGTACATTTCGTGGGTCACTTTGAACCATCATGAAAACTAGTACATACAAAATCAAAGTTTGTAAGTTCTCCATTCTAACCTAATGACTTTATAGAATATATATATATATATGTGTGTGTGAACAGAGGGAGATAAAAATATCGTCAATTAGAATTATTCACATAAATTTATTTTTCATCCACATTATATTGGTTTTAAACGGCTACTTGTTTACACAGTTTAATAATTTACCATTTAAATGATATAACTATTTATTTTACAAGTTTAGGAAATTGTAAGCCGTCAGATATTGTTTACTTAATTTTTTTTTTCTCACCTAACAGCTTATCTTTACTAATTCAATGTGCATAAAAACGAAACGCCTACGTCCGTTGAATTTCATGTCATTATTCTGTAGTACAAAGGTTTTCTCTATTAGCGCTACCAGTAGCCACAGTTTGATAAGATTAAATGGCTGATAATAATATTATATGTAGATTATCGTTATTATGCTTAACAAACACTGACTATTAGATTTTATGTTCATTATGTATATGCATGAGTATATTCACACACACACACACTCTTAATGAAAATGTATACATATTATTACCGAATAAGTTACATGTGTGTAAGCAGCGAAGGTTTTATAGTTATTACTAAATATGACTATGGCACTCAAAACTGGCAGAGGTTACATTTTGAAAACGAATTTAGCTAATAACAGATGACTAGTTCTATCTGATTTTTTCATAGTTTATTTGTTAATATGAAAAAGGATAACTCTAAAAATGGAAATTATTTTAAATACATGGATTATTTTTCTAAACTGATAAGGAAAAAACTATTAATAGCTAATGTGTCTTTCAAAAGCATTGCTTATTCCCTGGAATCTTCTCCAAATGCTCCCGAAAATTATCTAGATAATGATCTTTAGCAGGATGTCCCATTTCTCCACAAAAATCACCTTAAAGCTCGTGAAGAATGGGGCAAGAACAGCGGGAGTTTCAAACATCTTCAACTGATTTGATCTTTCGAGATCGAGCAGACCACTCCATACGACTGTAGTTTCCATCTTAAGAGTTACCTCCATGGTCCAAGTACAATATGATTGACATTTTCACCCATTAAGGCAAAGTCGCCACCAATAGCACCAGTGTAAAGTTTCGTGTAAATTTGTAGAACATCATTTTCGCACTGATCAGATATCAAAGAGCCCTCCAGAACATGATCTAAACACAACACAAATGGCCATATTCAACTATGATAGCACTGTAATAGTGTTTCCAAAGTCGTTTCCAAATTCGGGCATGATGGTCTGTTAAGACAAACCTTGGACTAATCTATAAAGAGCACTGACATCCAAACCAGGTGGTCTTAAAACTAGCCTCGACTCCGTTTGTGTGATACACGAATCATACAGTAAGTGATAAATGAGAAGTGTTGAAACTACTCACTCAACAGTTAAAAGTAAAGCTTACTACTTCCCATGACCTTCACATGCTTAAACAAAACAAAAACAATATTGGTTACTTATTAGCATTGATCACCTAACAAATATTCATCACTATATGAACTTTTCACAAATACCAAATTAATAATAGACGTAATTCCGCAGGATCTCCGAAAGTATTCTGTTTCAAGAGTAAAAAAAACCAAAATTAAGAGTAACAAATATTTTTATTTCTTGCTTTTGAAGTCATATGTCATGCTGTGTTGTAACCTATAGAGTGCATAATTCTTCTCGTGATTCTCGTTTTAATGACATCATGACAGTACAAATTTCAACGTTAAGCGTCCCTTATGTGACGTCATTTTAGTGTCTACTGACTGATTAACAGACAACACACTACTGTATCGTAGTGCGAGTGGTTAAAACAGGTGACCCGTCCAGTTGTCTTTCGGGGAAATAAACACCAGGGGATTAAATCCTTTTAGGATGATTTATAACCTCTAACAACCAGCTATCACAAAGACTAACAAATAAAAAAGAAGATTATATTTTTAAGTGTTTAATTATAGTTATAAAAATATGCTTATTACAAAGGAAGTGATGTCGACACCCAGGCGACTAGTTGTTTCTAATATTCAAAAACGAGTTTAAATGTATACAAGATTAAATGTCTCTATTAAACAGTTTATTAGAAAGCGTATGTAAACACCAGAAGACAAGATTTTTCTTGAATTTATAGCCTTTATTTTGAACCATAAAAAAACTTTTTATGGTCTTCAAACAGCCCACGAGATACGAGATCCTTGTAGGACCATAGCAACTAGCTTATTACAAACAAGGATACTATGGCTTTCTAAGGTTTATCTATTATATCTAACAACCAACTGATTACAAAAGCTGGTAAATAAATAAGGATACCGTATTTTCCTAGACTACCGGTGGCTCAGTGGCAAAGATGAGGGTTAAAAGAGCTAAAAATCTGGTTTTGATACCCGCAATGGGCATAGCATAAATAAACCATTTACGTAGTTTTATGCTTAATAACGAACAAAAATATCTTTCTAAGATTTAATTATTATTTATAACATCCAGATTAATACAAAAGCCAACTCAGACACCAGTGGGCTTAATATCTCTAACTTTGTGACCCAATGGTTCATGCAAAAACTAATTTAAACAGTAGGACACTAAATATCGCTAGGATATTTTTAAGACATCTACCAGAAGCTTATTACAGAATACCAAGATACTTGAACTTTCTCTGATTTATTTATGGCCTACAACAACCACTTTATTATTAATTCATTTCCTTTGTAACATAAATTCGTGGTCACAATCCTTGAAAGCCACTTTAGAAAAAGTAGTTTCACCGAACTGTTTTTCTACAGTATTCTCTTGTTGTTTCCATGTTGTATCAAGGAATTTACAGCAACCAAAATCGATCAACGAATTTTGTGTATTATATCAAAGATTATGTGACTAATACAATAGCCTGGCATTGCTAAACATTTCCCATAAATAACTTTTCAAACCTAAGCCTAACTAGTTGCGTTTATTATAGTACACATATGCGTATACATTGACATTTTAAATCCACGCTTTCATTACAGAAAAAGTCGTAAAACCAGCTATTTAAAGCTAGAACATGAAGTTAGTAAAAAAAAAAGTTTTCAGAAGCTCGTTTTGAATAAACATGTGCTAGAAAATACAAACTGTAGACAAGGTATATTTCTAGATGTCTGCACCAATGTTTGAAGTGAATCTCTATTTAAAGTGGCCCGACATGGCAAGGTGGTTAGGGCGCTCGACTCGCAATCTGAGGGTCGCGGGTTCGAATCCCCGTCACACCAAACATGCTCGCCCTTTCAGCAGTGGGGGCGTTATAATATGACGGTAAATCCCACTTTTTCATTGGTAAAACAGTATCCCAAGAGTTGGCGGTGGGTGGTGATGACTAGCTGCCTTCCCTCTAGTCTTACACTGCTAAATTAGAGACGGCTAGCGCAGATAGACCTCGCGTAGCTATGTACAACAAGGAATGATAACGGGGGCATAATTGTGAGTTTTAATTTCATTATGTTGTTCCTGGTTTATATATATAG
>NW_013665993.1:129116-135565 GCF_000517525.1 Limulus polyphemus | reverse complement strand
GCGTAGCTATGTACAACAAGGAATGATAACGGGGGCATAATTTTAAGTTTTAATTTTATTATGTACAACAAGGAATGATAACGGGGGCATAATTGTGAGTTTTAATTTCATTATGTTGTTCCTGGTTTATATATATAGATAGATAGATATAGAGAGAAAAAAAATTATAATACTAAGAAGACGGAACCAGAACCGTATTAATATGTGCAAGTTTGTTTTGTTTTTCTGCAGGACTGGTTAACTAGATAAAAACAGCTAGTTGTTTCATCAGTCAAACTGATGATTAAAAAACTTCGATGCAGCTTAAGTTTAGAAACTGTCGTTAACATTTGGAACAGTTTTTTGCCCTTCTCTACAAACACTGGAATAATCCAAGTACGACGAAGCCGCTTGTCACGCTAATATAATGACAACTTTAATGTGTAGCACTATCACGGGATACGAAAGTTGGCTACGTTGTGTCTGAAGTCTGTCTCGACATTCACTCGTATTGTGGACAAATTACCTTTACGTCGCCACCGAGTCTGCCCAATGCGCCCTGAATTTTCAATAAATGTACTAGATATCAACGTGACTTCAGCGTTATAATGATTACACAAACGCGCAGAAAAGTCTACTACTTCAATGGTAGAATCAACTTTTCTGCATGGTGAGTGTAATAGCTGAAGTAGAAATTAAAAATTAAAAATCCATCATTAAACGTAGTTCACATAGAATTTCAAAAGAAGCTTACAAAACAGAATATTTCCCAGAAAATTAGTCGCATAGGTTATGAAATTTTTGCCGCGAGATCAGGTTGTAGTCAGTTTGTTTATTTGTTTAGAATTTCGCGCAAATTTCTGCGCTAGCCGTCTCTAATTTAGCAGTGTAAGACTAGAGGGAAGGCAGCTAGTCATCTCCACCCACCACCACCTCTTGGGCTACTCGTTTACCAATGAACAGTGGGATTGACCTTCACATTATAACACCCCCACCGTAAAGGGCGAGCATGTTTGGTGGAACGAGGATTCGAATGCGCGACCCTCAGATTTTGAGTCAAGCGCCCTAACCATTTGGCCATGCCGGGCCAGCTTGTAGTCAGAACAAGTATTGAGCCAATTCAGGTACTATTTATGAACAGTTAATATTTCGAGCCCTAACCATTTGGCCATGCCAGGCCAGCTTGTAGTCAGAACAAGTATTGAGCCAATTCTGGTACTATTTATGAACAGATAATATTTCGAGCCCTAACCATTTGGCCATGCTGTGCCGGCTGGTAGTCAGAACAAGTATTGAGCCAATTCAGGTGCTATTTATGAACAGTTAATATTTCGAGGGAGGAGAAAACAGCAGGAAACTTAACTGAAAAATAAAGAGGACTGATTACTTTTAACTAGTCGTTTCCATACAAGTTTTAAGGTGATATAAGACATACGAAAATACCTAACTCTAATGTTTTTTAAACAAGAATTTTAGCAGCATGAGATCTTTCACACATCATTACAGACACCATAGAAACCTGATTTCGATACCCGTGGTGGGCAAAGCAGAGATAGCCCATTGTGTAGTTTTTGTGCTTAATTACAAACAAACTATATTACAGTACAGACACCATAGCTAACTAGAATAAATATTCTATCAGTGGGTAACGAGCGCTCTATCATGATAAAATGGTGAAAATTCGAATTTACCTCTAATGCGTATGTATTGTCATTTACTTTTCATTGCCAATTTAAGTGATGAAATTAAGTAACGCTTGTACATTGCTATTATTGAGTTTCAGTTGAATAGTTCTTATATGCCTGCTTTAAGGTTACAAAATATATATTAGAAAATTCCGTTTGCTCTTCTGTTTATAAAAAAAATATACACATAATTCTGCCATCCTAAAAACACATCGATCGGATCATATTTTAAACACAGTATTAAATGTCACTTTAAACAAAATTTTACTAATCGGGTATGTGATACTTCGAAGTTTTTGCTATACCCAATCACTGCGCTTGGAGAGGTTGTGAGCTAAAGTTTCCATCTGGCTAGTTGTATTTAACATGTATATTTAGATTTGTATTATATCGATTACGTCTCCTGTCTGGGCAATAATGCTATTCAGACAATAAAAAAAAAACTCTTCTCGAGGATCGTCGGCGCCTTTGAAGACTTTAGTCATTTATAAAGATGGGGCTGTAATTTCCAAGAAAGTGTGTGTTATTAATTGTTGCCACATTAGTGCTTCGTTACCTCCACCGATTAATATTTTAGCGTAAATTAAACAAATGATGAATAAATATAAAATGGAAATATATCAACAAAACAATATTCTATGTACATGGTTGAAAAATAATGCGCTTGTACTTGAATACGTTATTTTTGTGTTTATTTATTTGCGGCCCCCCAGTGGCACAGTGGTATGTCTGCGGACTTACAACGCTATAATTCGGGTTTCGATACCCATGGTGGGTAGAGCACAGATAGCCCATTGTATAGCATTGTGCTTAATTACAGCATTTATTTGCTTCTATTACACATGCTTGTATATGTAGTTTGATGCAATATTTAACCATGTTGATTTAAATAGCCGATACAACACCGAATTAGATTTTAAAATGAACAATTTACCATACTTAATAAAACCTTAAATATGTAAAAAATTCTATAATAATTTGATATATATATATATATATTAAAATAGTTTGTTTGACGGCAAATAAAACCAAAACAAAAGAATAACTTGCGGACAGAGAAATGTCAACATGAACTTACTGTCTAACGTAAGTATAATTTACTTTTCTTATCATGAACAAGGTAAACGTGTGAGAAAATCTCATGATCATATAACCGTTGATATTTTTGTTCAAACGCAAAGCTGTTCAGGTGACTAACTGCGCTGGATTCGTCGCAGAGATCAAACCACTAATTTGAGCGTTTAATCCCTCAAGTTTGATCCACCAGAGTCGTCATTTTGTTGTTGTTGTTTTATATTTAATATTCTTCCATTAGTTGCAGTAGGTTAACCTGAATATCAGGAAATTGAGATTCTTGATCTTTTTGTTTTTATCTGCAAAGCTTTCTAATCTCTGCGAGGCTAAATATCTCAGGTTAATATTAAGGTGTATGTTCAATAGATCTAGATCAAAGAGGTTATACAAAAAAAGTATCATATTTATTATCTTGGAATATTTTATCGATTAAATTTAACCAATTTCATTGGACTCTGATGTTAAAAAATGGGTAAACTACTAAATTATCAAACCACCCAATATTTACTTTATTTCAGTTAATAAGTTTAATTTCAATTGTATTGAAAAGGCGCCTTCATGAAAAATACTAAACAGATTTAAGCTTCAAGATAAAGTATTTGCTTTTAATTGTTATGAAAATATTCAATATGAATTTGCTAAAACAGCCGCATTTAAAATAAGTTGAAAAGAGCTATATATTCCAGCACGTTTGTACAAGCATTTTTAGTCTACGATCCTTTGTAAATTGTTTTAACATAACATAACATAACGTTTCGGGACAATATGGGACCTATTGGTCCATCTCGCTGTTCCATCCTCTAAACTAAACTAAAAATATTCATAAATACATTTTAAACAAATCTTAAAGCCAGCCCTTATCATTTATATACTAATCAAGTTTTCTCTTAAGCTCACTTAAAGTTACTGCCTTCACAATATACAAAGGAAAAACATTCCAAAGGCGGCCAGCCATCCAGTTAGAAAAATAAAACTGTCTTAGCTGAAGATGACTCCTAGTGAACCAAAGGTGTTTCAAGCAGTCATGATACAGAACATAAAAGAAAATGTATTAAGATGTTGGCAGTATTTACTGATGAGATTATTAGAACATCTGAATCATATCACATAGGTAATGCACGTCATATAAAATAGCCACTAAATAGGCTGCCTATGAGCAACAAGGATATAATCAATGTTGAGGTATGACATTGATTGGATGCTAACGGTTGGAGTCAAACAACCATCATCGTACTTGGTTGTCTCATACAGTGATCGGGGAGAAGAAAAAGGGAATAGTATAATCCTCTAATGATCTTAGACAGGTGAATGTGGTATTGTGGGTATTAACATTCTATTGCCATTCACAGACAAATTTCTGGATATGTTATGGATCCTCTTGGATGAGTATATTAAACCTTACATCCAGGTAAACAGTACTGGTTGAAAAACAGGTCGACCTAAGTGAAGTTCCATGTCATGCTGTTTTGCTTGTGTAATATATGGCATCAACATTCAAGCAACTGATGAAACTCGTGGTTAGTGGTTTGCGACATAAGTAGTATTTAATCAACATAAGTAGCATACTGGTGTTTGATGACACATTTAATACCACTGTTAGGACCTGAGAATGGTATTACAACAGATAAGGAGAGCTAGGTTTAAAACTAAAAGAAGGAAAGTGTGTCCGTATACATATGCAAATTGAGTTTCCTGCACAATTGACAATAAATTTAATTAAGTTGTAATTAACTTCTCCAAAATAGTCAGTCTGTTTACTGCACTAAATAATGCTGATTCAAATTATATGATCATATAGTAGTCAATGATTGAGTGCTTCTCGGCTTTCTTTTGCACAATTGACAATAAATTTAATTAACGTTGTAATTAACTTCTCCAAAATATCCAGTCTGTTTACTGCACTAAATAATGCTGATCCAAATTATATGATCATATAGTAGTCAATGATTGAGTGCTTCTCGGCTTTCTTTTGCACAATTGACAATAATTTTAGTTAAGTTGTAATTAACTTCTCCAAAATAGCCAGTCTGTTTACTGCAATAAATAATGCTGATTCAAATTATATGATCATATAATAGTCAATGATTGAGTGCTTCTCGGCTTTCTTTTGCACAATTGACAATAAATTTAATTAAGTTGTAATTAACTTCTCCAAAATATCCAGTCTGTTTACTGCACTAAATAATGCTGATCCAAATTATAGATGGACTAAAGACTATGAACAGCCATTTTATGTTATTCGTCAACTTGATCTATCGTAATAGGATGAACATAAAATAAAAAGTGAAATCGAAGCAAGTAAAGAAAGGTTGAGAGTGTTTATTCGTGTGTTGACGACAACGAAATGCCATTCCAACAATAGTTGTAGTTGCAATACTTGTCAAACACTATACGTTATGATGCCAAAAGAGCAACAAATGAGCATCTACAAGTAGTTTTCTAACTGTGTTAATGTTCAGATATAAATACAGTTCTTTTGTAAATATGATGGATAGTTTACCACTATGCATGAATGTTCCACAACGTTTTCAGAAATAGTTTAGGTCCATATTAGTCAATGAATGAGCATGAGAACTGGGCAATACCATCACGTATCAAAGAGTTATGATTAAGTGGTAAAAAAACAAAAACTACATGAATGTGAAGATTGGACTTGAATGTTGTTTGTGCCTACAGCAAGCAATTGAACAAGACAACACTTAAAACCAATACGCTTTCCTTCTCTTAGTCGGTTCTCTGTCTGGCTACTGAGTGGAGATAAAGAAATCAGAAGGCTTCATGTTACAAAGTCCAGGAAAGTCTTAGTTTTATTACTCTCATAATAATCTACCACTCACATTGCATGTCCGATCTGCACGTGACTGCTAGGTTAATGACCCATCAAAGCTGACATGACGGTTAACCTACCAAGCCAATGTAGTTCAAAGCTGAACAGGTAATTTAACTACAACCTTAATTAGGTCCAACTGTCTGTACTAAAGTTTATTCCATACGTTTTCGCACGACCATGATGCTGGTAGTTCAAAGCCATGAAAACAATATAGGATCCAATCCAGCCATAATGAAGTTTCTACCATGGTGACGTATATGTTACCATTTTCATTATTATATCTGTTTAAGAAATTGTTTATATTTCTGAAAACTTTTTGTCCTGTCTCTTCTTTTGCAGGACAGTTTATCTTATTGAAAACTATACATCGTATGTCTTTTAGAACTTTCTTTAATTGCGGTCTCACTTTTACCTGTTCATTTAATTCAACATTGTAACTTTGTGCATGTGTACAAAGACGCTAAGGTGCTAAACGTTTTTCTTTATGGGTAAGCATGCATCTAACTCAGTAGTCCAAAATGCAAGTTTTCAAGTTTCTTTGGTAAGTTATTGTTAACAACCGTTTGTTCTTTGCAACAGACCTAAAACAAAGGTCTTCAAATTTGAAAGTGTAAAGATGTATTTGAGCTATGATTAAGAACGAACTTGAAGGTGTTAAAAATTAACATAACATTCCGACTCGACTGGGGTTTGAACACGAGGCTTCCACACGATATTCGAACGCTATAACCATTACCAGCCTTCACTCTACCCTCCCTTCGCCGAAACTGAGTTGTTTAGTGTATGCGTGCACACATATGTATATGTATATATATATATACATACACACACGTATATATGTATATGTGTCTGCCTGCTGTAAACCTTTTTTTCTTTTTTTT